>NC_134355.1:158143451-158255951 GCF_048569485.1 Anomaloglossus baeobatrachus | reverse complement strand
TCCCAATTATTGCTGCTGTCGCTTGGGCGAAGTTGATCCTCGTCCCTGCAGCAGCACACATCGCTGCGTGTGACGCTGCAGGAACGAGGAACCTCTCCTTACCTGCCACACGCCAGCAATGAGGAAAGAAGAAGGTGGGCGGGATGTTCGTCCCGCTCATCTCCGCCCCTCCGCTTTGATTGGGCGGCCACTTAGTGACGTCGCTGTGATGCCGAGCGAACCGCCCCCTTAGAAAGGAGGCGGTTCGCCGGTCACAGCGACGTCGCCGAGCAGGTAAGTACGTGTGACGCTGCCATAGCGATAATGTTCGCTACGGCAGCGATCTTCACATATCGGCATAACGATAGGGGCGGGTACAATCACGCTCGCCATCGCTAGCATCCCTTGTGTGTGTTCTACTAGGAATAGGGATTACAACTTTCTAAAAAAGGTCCCAAAATTCACAAAACAACAGGTTCAGGTGTAGTGTAGTGCCTGTCAGCCACCATCTCAATTCATACCAGCACAGTTGCGGTGTTGGCTTCATAGCGCACATAAACTCTATAGTACCCTTCTGCTACAAAAAAAAAAAAAAAATTGCTGTCACTGCCTGTAGTTCTGCCTGAAGCCAAATACCATAATATTATAGCATCCTGGTGGTGGGTTCATATCTTACAGAACTTAGATAGTGGCCTGCTGCAACTAATGTGACGCCCTGGCAAAACCAGGATGTCACAGAGACTGCACAGATCTTCCAGGTGCAGGACTCCATCCTCCTTGGCATACCAACACAAACCCACACCCAGGTACACAACACCGGCCAGCAAAGCCTAATCACCCCCCATGATAATAGGGACACACCAGTGGGTGGGACCAGGCGGATGAGAGCACCCACCTAGGGGTCCTGAGGTGTCAGGGGAGGGAAACACAGACGAGTACTGACAGTTGAAGAGAGAGGAGTGTGGAGTGACAGCGGAGTCAGGGGTTGGGGCCCCTGGACTGCCAGACTACTGACTAGGTGACAGACAGCAGACAGGGCCACAGGTGACGGAGATGCGGTCGCGGGAGACCTTAAGTGGACCGGGGCAGGGTTGTAGCCCGCCGGTGCCGACAGCAAGAATCCGGTCCAAAGGTCGTGCACAGTCGGGGTGCCTGGACCCTAGAGCGAGGTGGTTTCAAGCCCCTTGTCAATTAGCCAGCCGGGGACAAGATTCCACGTCTTGTCCCACCAGCAAGCCCAGAGAGAGAGACGGAAGCCCAGTGCGGGGGATAGGGTGTCCACCAGAACCCACAGAGATCCCACGGGTCAGATTTTGCAGGCCACAGCTCCCAACATACAAAGTTACTGGGAGTGGACTTCCATCATTTCAAGCGATGTCCTGTTGAAGACACAAATACTGAGTGCAGGAGGAAGGCAACCCTGTTTGCTGTACCAAGGTGTGGGACCTGAATACAACTGCCGGAGGTTACCGGTCACTGGCAATTTGGTTTACTATTGGACTCTGTGTGAATTTTCTTGGAACGGTGAGTACACCATTCTTGCCCGGTCCAGCCCTCCATGACACTCTCTGCAGCATACTTCCCCGTACACCTGGGTCTCGGGACAACACCTCCCCTACCCGAGGAGGGGGGATACCCTCCTGCTGCCCCACTCTATCAGTCCTGGGCGTCCCACATCCAGGCAGCAGCGGTACAACCAACTCTCACCGCAACCCACGGGTGGCGTCACTGACAAACTTTTCCCCTGTAAATACACCCTTCCTACGGTTGTGAGGACGGACGGCCGCACGAGTCCGGGTCCGGCTACCACTTGGACCACAGTAACGAACCCAGATCTGAGCACCCCCTTGCAGTGGTCTGGCCCCCGTCTGCAACACTAACACACAGTGTCAGTGTTTCAAAATTTTAATTGATACTTGGTGTTAGTGGCTCTACTTCTGCCTGAAGGCTAATACCTTTCTAGCAGCAACCTAGCATACTGGTGGTGTCTTCAGATCTTACAGAACCTACATAGTGCCCTGCTCTTACTTAAACACAGTCTGAGTGCCAAAAACCAATACTAAAATAATAGTGGTGTCAAACTCCATTTTCTTTTAGGGCTGAAAGAGATTCACAACATCTTTGTCGACTCCTCCCAAGAGGTACTTTGTCCAATAAAGGTACCTTGCGGTGTTTAGACTTACAGAAACAGCTATCATGGGAAACTATTAACACAAGTTTAACAACCCGGCATCCGTGTCGTTCCACTGCCTGTACAAAAGGTCACGATACAGTATTCATCTTCAAATAATCAAGCAAAAAAAAATGGGAAAAAAGAGGCGGTAAGGACAGTGGACGAGGTGGTAGTGACAGTGGTGGTCACCCAAGCAGTGTGACTGAGCCAAAGAAAAAGGTTCCTGCTTTATCTAACTCTGTCTTCCTATGGCAATTTTCTTGTCTATGTGGGAAACCACTCTTGCGCCCTGAACAGTGCGAACAGGTAACGAGTTGGCTAGCAGAAAATACCTCCAGTTACTTGTCGAGTAGCAAATCCCAAGGGTCCACACAGACAGACTTGTGTAGCCCAGAGGTTGGCCCATCGAATCCTCAGCCTGGTCCTCCTTCCTCACAACATCAGTATTCTAAGGAAACATATGACCCCAAAGCAGGTTACTCTGAGGAACTGTTTACGGGACCCTTTGACCTTTCTTGCTGCTCACCGCGCAACACCACCAATGCAGGTGCGGCCGTGGAGTGCAGTGATGCACAGATCTTTGAGCATCCAAGGCCAGAAGAAAGCCATGTTGTTGGCTGTGACATGCTGGGCAATCAGGTGGAAGTGTTGGAGGATGATGAGACACAGTTACCCTCACGTTAGCCTGAAACCTCCATTACCAAAGATGTTGACTTTCAGGAATCTGAAGACGACCTGGTCGATGATGAGGTGACTGATCCAACATGGACGGGTGGCATGGATTGCGAGAGCAGCAGTGCAGAGGAGAATGTGCCCATAATCCGCAAAAAGGCTCCTCAGGGCCTCCATGTGTCCTGCAGCCAGCCTCCCCGTGTACTCACTGATTTATAAAAAAAAAAAAAAAAAACTCACCTCTCTTCCCCTTCCACCGCAGTTCTGTCCTCACCTCTAGTTGTTTCACTGCCATCCTCACTTCTGTCCTCGTTCCCCCGTGGCTACGGTCGGCGTCCTCCTGTGCTCTCACCACACACAGCAGTCGCACAGGAGTGACGTCACCGCGCAGGCACGGGGGAAGACTGATGATGCATAGCGCCGGCCGCTCTATGCAATATCAAAGCAGTGCGCGGTGACGGGAGCGCAGTGACGGTAACGCTGTGCGTGACGGGAGCGCGGTGAGTGACGGGAGCGCGGTGAGTGACAGGAGCGCGGTGAGTGACGGGAGCGTGGTGACGCCACCACTGACACCATGCAGAGGGGCCCAGTGTCAGCGGCGGCGACCGGGTCATATTGCGGCAGCCGCGCCGCGTGGTCTGCGGCAGAACAGCGCAGCTCCTCTCACAGAAAGCGGCTGGCTGCTGATCCGCCGGGCGGCCGTGGGCCCCTAACCTTCCGGGCCCGGTCGCAATCGCGACCGCTGCGACCGCGGTAGTTATGCCCCTGTGTGAGACAGACACCAATATAATGTATAATTTACAGCCCTTTCTAATCAAAAAAGAAGGAAAAATGTGAAAAATGAAACGTGTTAACATATGCTAAAGTGTTGTTTTTTATGGAGGTCGGGGCTTGATTTGACGTTTTACAGTGATTAGGCTCTAGAAACTGTTTGAGCAATTTCCCCTCTTTTACTTTGGTTTGAGAGTTGTTCTGGCGACTACGCAAACGCCATGTGCTCCTCTGACCACGTTATTCCAAGACACCAGAAATGCAGTCAGGCACCTTCTACAGGCTGTGCCCATACGTCTTCTGCCTTTTCCCATCGATTTCAGCCTTTTTCTCGGTCACCACAGGTCACCGTTGGGTCCAACGTAAAATTATTCTGGTTTCCCATAGACTTACATTGGGGTCGAATATTCGCGAAAAGTCGAATAGCGGCGAGGTATTCGCCGGATATTTGGCGAAGCGAATATTAGGGTATTCAATCATCCCGAATGAAGATGTAACAAACTTTATTCTTAAGCATACACTATGTGCGCACAACATTGAGCTACTGTGAATAACAGCAATCTACTTTTGTCTCCAATAGCAGGTATAAATATATTTTTTTTTATTATCATCAGGGATTTTATGAAAGTTAAAAACAAGTTTGTTTCTTTTTCAGGGTACGGTATCACTAATCACTGCCTGTATATAGTATTGTACCTCAGCCGCTAATGAATATGGTTGATCTTGTCAAGGTCTTTTTTTTTCTCCTTTAGAAATGTATAGTATTTCTTTTTTTATTCTGGACATGTACCTTTTGTTCTTGACCAGTGGGTAATCTGAAGCAAAATTCACAAGTGTATTTTTTTTTGTAATTCCCGTAAAAAAACAAAAAAAAAAAACAACACACACCTCATCACATATACTACACGTAAAATACCCGCAGTGCATTGATGAGAGGTAACATTTTCCTCCTCATGTCTACACATGTAAAAATCTGTTGATTTGTGTCTGAAAAACCTACAATTCTGATACATTTAGATGTACCCTAGGAGTCTAGTGGTTTCTGAAAAATATAAGCATTTCCTTTACTCTTAAAGAAGCTATGGCTGTAAAAGATAATATACAGTGCCCCCCAAAGTCAATTTATGTTCTTTCTCAATATGGTCAGTTTGTGTTTTTGTTATTTCCCTCCCCTTCTTACAAAAGCCATAACCTTTTTATTTTTCTGGCCACGCGTGAGGGCTTGTTTGTTGTGTGACAACGTGTACTTTTGAATCACACCATTCATTTTACCACACTCTGTACCAGGACAGCGATACCAAACTTGTCCAGTTTTTTTTTTTTTGTTTTTTTTTTAAACTGTCTTGGTTAGTCTACAGTATAATCATTTGTACTAAGCCATTGTATGGTGGTATATAGTAAAAGTCATGACTACAGGCTGTGTTTCAATGGAGCTCTAATGACAAACACAGGGGTCTTCAATAGATGTCAATCCAGCAGAGCCCCATAATCATATTTTGGGGTCACACTGATGGGCACATAGAATAACACACCACCATGCCAGAGCAAAGTTAATGCCGCTTTTAGTTTGAAATCAGCATTTAAAACAGGTTAAGAGTTGTGGAAAGTGGTCTGATTTGTCCATGGCTGTTAGCAGCAGATATTCGCGGTTTTGTTTTGCTGTGTGTTCGGCGGGCTCACCTTCTCAATTTGCACTATGTATGTGTACCGCCCCGTGGGCTCGGCTGCGACCGCCGAGCCGCTCGGATGCATGCTCGTACTGCGGGTGGTGGCTCGAGCCTCTCACGGACCCGGGGGTCACGTCGCTCTGCAAGGGAGTTGGCGCTACACGCCGGGACCTGGGTGAGGGTTTCCATGGCCGGGGCCACTGTGGTTTGGTTTGGAATGTAAGTTCGTGACACCACCACTGCGGTGAAGGTATGGGGGACTCCGGGAGCGGTGTAATGGTGCAGCTAGGTGTTGACCCCTCCGTGGGTAGGGGGTGTTGGTCCCGGGGCCCAGTTAGCGAGGGCCGGGGTGCAGGGTGAAGTGTTGCGGTGCGGTGCGGTGCTTGATGGAACTGTTGTACTCACTCTGACACAACACACTGAAGTCTCTGGTAAACCAAACGGAGTGATGAACGCGGCCCGCAGCCGGCTGCAACTTCTCCCGGTATAGGTTGGTGGTTTCCGCCTTTCTCCTGCACCTCTGTGTGTAAATGTTTGACTCCTATTCCTAGACACCGGTAGTCCGCTCCCCAACTTGTATATGCCGTAGGAGCCCATTTGCCCGCAGACGCTGGCCCTTTGGGTCTCTCTGCCTTGGCGGTGGCTTTACCCTGTATGGTTGGGCTGATGTCTTCTAACGGGGCTTGTGTGGGATAGGTCCTAAAGTCCAGTCCGCAATCAGTTGATTTGACTCGGCCCTGTGGGTTCAGGGCTTTGTACTGGGTCCGAGTACCCCTCCTGGTACTCCGGTTTCCAATCGGTTCCCCGGTTCGGTACCGGTGGGCCACCGCCCGACCCCGGTCCCTACGGTTCCACCGGCTGTAATCCCAGCTCCTGCAGGTGGCCACCACTGTCTGCCTCCTTGCCAATGGTGACTGGGCTCCGACCCAGCCACCTGGTAGTCTCTTGGCAGGCCTGGACACAGGACTGCCCGTGAACTTGACTGCTCTCCACTCTGCACTACAACTAGTCGTGTTTGTTTTCCCGCCTCCAGGCCTGTGAACTCCTCGGTGGGCGGAGCCTACCACCTGGCTCGGCCCCCCTGGTGTGAACATCAAACCTGGAGGGCGGTGACAAGGTTTTTAGTTTGACTGATGTCACCTAATCGGGAGAGGGTGTGGTGTTGTGTGTGACTACCTGGGACGACCTGACTAGTCCAGGGCGTCACATATGTATGGGTATGGTGGATGTCGTTAAGGAGTTAAAATGTAAGGTCTAAAATTTGCATACCAAAGTGGACAGGCACCTTTATAATAAGTAGGAGAGAATGAAAGAAGCAATTGACCCTTGCTTTTAATGTGTGGCCTTGGAGTCCTGAAGTGGACGCTGGACATTGGTAGTACTAGTTTTTTTTGATCATCTCTACTAGTGTTATTGGTTGATTGTAAATGTTCAAAACCTCCTTATGAGTGAGTCGATTTGATGCATTCAGCATTAGGTATTTAAGGATTTTTTTTTTTTTTATTTAAAAGGGAACCTGTCACCTGACTTTTCCCTTTGAAACTAAAAGAATCCCCTTCTGTAGCTCCTGGGCTGCATTCTAGAAAGGTTCATCTTCCTACTGGGCCCCCTTTCAGACCTAAACACTTTATAAAATCTTACCTTTTGGTATGCTAACGAGCTTGGCTGGCCACAGGGGCGGGCTGTATTTCTTCCGTTATTCCCCCTCCTGCCGCTGTTCGCCGTCCCCCTGTGTTGATTTAAATCGATGAGGTCGCCGCCCTCATGTTACGCAAGGCACCTGAAGTCTTGCGCATGCCCAGTGACACTATCGTGGGACTGAGCGCTGTTCAAATCGCGAGCGCCGGTGATGTAATTGCGCAGGCGCGAGATTATCTGTGGCGCTGTAAATGTCATCACCAGCGTCATCCAAGTACCCGCCCATAATCTCATGCCCGCGGTAATAGGTAACGTGGATGATATGGCCAGCGCTAGCGCATAACGGTGGAGGCAGAGAAAAAAGCGCGGGCACGAGATTATGGGCGGGTACTTGGATGACACTGGTGATGACATTCACAGCGCCGCCCATAATCTCGTGCCTGTGCAATTACATCACCGGCGCTCGCGATTTGAACAGCGCTCAGTCCCGTGATAGTGCCACTGGGCATGCGCGAGACTTCAGGAGCCTTGCGTAACATGAGGGCGGCGACCTCATCGATGTAAATCAACACAGGGGGGCGGCGAACAGCAGCAGGAGGGGGAATAACGGAAGAAATACAGCCCGCCCCCGTGGCCAGCCAAGCTCATTATAAAATCTTACCTTTTGGTATGCTAATGAGCTTTACTGGCCAAAGCTCATTAGCATACCAAAAGGAAAGATTTTATAAAGTGATTAGGTCTGAAAGGGGGCACAGTAGAAAGATTAACCTTTCTAGAATGCAGCCCAGGAGCTACAGAAGGGGATTCTTTTAGTTTCTTAGCGAAAATTCAGGTGACAGGTTCACTTTAAACATAATACATTTCTTATTCAAATTACCATTTCCAGTTATAAATTCTCCAAAAAACGAGTCCCAAGAGCTGTTTGAGG
The DNA here is from genome assembly GCF_048569485.1 of Anomaloglossus baeobatrachus. Taxonomy (NCBI): domain Eukaryota; kingdom Metazoa; phylum Chordata; class Amphibia; order Anura; family Aromobatidae; genus Anomaloglossus; species Anomaloglossus baeobatrachus. The sequence goes on along the minus strand of NC_134355.1, from coordinate 158,248,123 downwards.
GAAGCACAGGATTGTTGTTTAAGAAGTGGTAATATGAGACAGCTGCATCTTTTGGATTCCGGAGAATTAACAAGATCTGTAATAAAAAATAAAAAAATAAATAAATAAATATATAATATATTGTGTTACAAATATATCAAAAAGACTGACCCGCACATTCAATAGGTGTGAACAGGTGCTAGCTGAAAACACATAACTACAAATCACATCCAGCTGCACGGTAAAATGATAACAATGAATCAGGGAACTCGTATATTGCATTACTGCTATAGGAATATTTGAAAGAAAAAAAAAAAGATATACTTAGCTTATCTATTGGCCAATACATGGGTGCCTGGTAATCAGTGGCAAGGTTTATCTCTATATACTGGTAACCTAACTCAAATGCCGCTATCTGAGTTAAATAAACTACATGTCAGAAAGCCATGGAACCCATAGGGTGGAGGGGCGACATGACTAGAGGGAAGGGAAGGAGTGATGGGGTTAATAGTGACAGGAATTGGAGGATTTGTAGGAGGCAGAATGATGGGATTAAGGGAAGGAGGAGTCCTAGGAGGAAGAGGGGAGTATACGAAGGAGGATAAGAGAAGGGGTTTATCATAACTTCTCTTGCGACTTCCGGACAAAGACTGATAGCCGTGGCGGACCTGCATTCCCTGGTAGAGACGATCAGTGCAGCGATGGCAGTGCACGGGGCCCAGGAAGTGCAGCCACACATCCGGGCTGCCGGGGCTCACCTGTCGGCACCATCCCCTCGCTCCACTTCCAGTCGTGGGCGGTGGTCCAGGCCTCCACGCAGGTATTCTCCGAGAGCAGGGAGGGGGCGAGGAGGCGAAGCGAGAGTCCCCCTAGGGACCCTCCGCGGCGGGGCAGGCATCCGCATCAGCAGTGGCCTGCTCTGGCCGCCGGCAGGAAACTCTTCCGTGGCCACGGCGGCCGAGAAGAGGCCTACTTCCTGTTTGGGTCCCCGGTCTGGATTTCAGAGCTTAGCGGTGGTTCCCAGCCGGGAGCGCGCCCAGCGCGAGGCGGAGACCAGCAATACCCCCCACTGTTGACGGTGGGGCCGGGGAGGGGTGGTCTGAAGCCAGCAGGGACACTCGTGCTAGTGTGACGCCCTGGCAAATCAAGGTAGTTACAGATAGGCCCCGCATTACACCGTTCCCTCACTAGGAAACACACAGCCAACCAGAAACCCCGGTCACCCCCCCTTAGGGAAAGACACCAGTGGGCGTGACCAGGAGGTTGGGACACGCCCACCCAGGGGTCTAGGCAGCCCGGGGCGGGAAAAGCAGCAGTTTTAAGTAGAGTTCAGTTTGGAGAGGAGTGTGGGCTGGAGCTAGGGGTAGGTACCAGGGTAGGAGCCCTGGTGCCACTGGCTAGGAGGCAGACGGTGGTTTCCGTCAGCAGGAGTCAGGAAGATGGCTCAGTGGAACCAAGGTGAAATAGGACAGGGTTGTAGCCCGCTGGTACCGACCCGGGGAACTGACCCGGAAACTGGAGCACAAAGGTGGCTACTCGGACCCTGAATCCAGGACCAGAATCAAGTGGCACTGGTTAATTAACCGATTGAGGCCAGGACTAGAGGTCCTGTCCCACCCAAAGTCCCTCATAGAAGACAACAGCCCACCGATTAGGGATAAGAGGTCACCGCCAGGGCCCATAGATCCCACGGGCCAGCGTCTGCGAGCACGGCTCCTTAGGCCACATCCAGCTGGGAGCGGACTCCTGAGTTTCACACTAAGAAAGTCCACCTTACACAAAGCAGTGCAGGAAGAGGATAGAGACCACCAGCCGGGTGGGGGACCAGAACGCAATCGGCCGCGGCACCGGCCACCATCACCTTAGTTTACCTTGGTTTACCAGAGACTTGTGTGTTTTACTAACAGTGAGTACACCAGCATTCCTGCGGTCGCCATCCCCTGCACCAAGCCATCGGGTCCCGGGGCCACCATCCCTACCCACGGAGGGGTTACCAACTTGCTGCACAACATCTCCCCCGGGCGCCCCGTAACAGCAGCGGTGGTGTCCCACCTCACCACACACCGTGGGTAGCGTCACAAACTTATTACGGCCTAGCCTGTAAATCTACATCCCTCTTTTTATTCGGCGTGTCCACGAGACCCCCGGGTCCGTAGACCCTTGAGCCACCCCCCAGAAGGTTCAGGCCCGAGCAGCGATGGCTGCTGGCACGGGGGCGGCACACTAGTGCAGGAGCACAGGTGCCAGGTGATGTGCAGGCACAGGAGGCGGCGGTGAGTAGGAGGTCGCCTGTGATTCCTGACAGTTGGCTCCGTTCTGCAGTGCAGCTCCCGGCAGCAGCTGTCTCCCCCCGGAGGGGGAGGGCTCAACATGAAAAGGCTTATGTCGGCCCCGTGGGGCAGGGCAATGCGGCGGCTCTGGGACGGAGACATGACGGACGAGACACCTTGTGGTCGGCAGGAGTGGGAGTGGTGGGAAGGGGGGGGGGCGGAAGAGAGGATGGTCCATGGTGACAGTCTTGGGAGGCAGCGCCCCCATGGCTGCTCAGAAGAGTGGCCGTGACGGGGGCTGTGTCTCGGCTGCGGCTTCTCCATCCGGTTTGGCGGAAGACGGTCCCAGTGAAGAGGAGGGAGCCCTGATTGCTGGAGAAGAATTGGATGAGCAGATGGTGGAGGACAGCATGGTTCCTATTCGGAGGTCGGGTGAGATACCTGTGGAGTCAGTGTTATTGGCGCTGGCAGCGGCAAGGAGCAATAATGTGGTGGGGGCGGCTGTGGGTACTGCAGCGCCAGATGGGATGGTAAGTTTGAGTCAGTTATTGGAGTTAGTGCAGGGTTTAGTGGCGGTTGCAGGGGAGGTGCGAGCTCCGGCGGCTGCATGGAGGAGAGTGGCGATGGAGAGCGCAGGGGCGGCAAGCGCGGAAGGGGCGCTTCAGGCTGCAGCATCGGGTGAGAAGGTGGAGGTGGCAGTGGGCGAGAAGGAGAAGGAAAAGGATGATGAGGTGGTGCGTCTTGATGATAAGGCCAAGAGCGAGGTATATGTTTGCTTTGAGGGTCCGTTGGGGGCGCATCTTAAAAAGGAAGTGAGGGATAAGATTTGGAAAGGGGAGTACATGGAAATGTTTTCATTGCTGTCTGTGGAAAAGTTTAATTTGGATAAAGTTAAGTCGAGTGATTCCAAAAAGGAGAAGGAAGGAGGAAAAGCGCCGTTTTCGGCTTATTCCTCAGACATTTGCAAATTGGCTGCAGGCATTTGCAATTCCAGCTAGTGTTATTGGGGAGAAGGAACCAGAGCATTGTTCGGCATTGTTTGGGTATATGGATGCGATTACGGAGGCTCATAGGACTTATGGTGGTTTAGCCTGGCTGCGGTACAGTAAGCAGTTTTGACAGAGGAAGGCTTTGCATGCAGGCATGCAGTGGGATCATAAGGACATATTGAAGTTGATGGCGGCTCCTAGTCAGCCCTTTCATGGGGAGCCAGGGGATCAGGTGTTGGAAGTCAGAAGAAGGGATTTTGTTGGCAATTGAATGAAGGGCAATGCAAGTTTAGAGCGGCATGTCGGTTCAAGCATGAGTGTTCAGGTTGCAGAGGGGAACATACTTTGGCCAAGTGTTTAAAAAAAAAAGGAAAAGCTGGGGACAGGGCTGGAAAAAGGGAAGACACCAGTGAAGGTAGAAGTGATGGTGCCTTTTCAAAATAGGTACCCAGATGCGGAAGCGGCGTCCATTTTGTTGTCTGTTTTTTCCCACGGTTTTTGAGTCCCGTCGGTTCTTGGTTCTTCTGTGCCGTCTTATCAGAATTTATGCTCTGCGAGGGAGCACCCTGATGTTGTCGGTGAAAAATTGGGAAAAGTAGTAGAATTGGGTAGGATGGGTGGTCTGTTTAAGGTTCTGCCTTACTCAGGTTTGGTTGTTTCCCCGTTAGGGGTGGTGCCTAAAAAGGAGCCGAATAAATTTAGGCTTATACATCATCTATCCTACCCAGAGGGTTCGTCAGTGAATGACGGCATTCCACCTGAATTGTCGGCGGTGTATTACATCTTGTTTGACAGGGCTTTGGATTTGGTTAAGGCAGCTGGCCGGGGAGCGTTGATGGCGAAGATGATGTGGAGGCGGCGCTTAAGTTGTTGCCAGTGCACCCGAATAGTCAGCATCTGTTGGGTTGTGTGTCGAACGGGGAATATTTTGTTGATCGGTGCCTGCCTATGGGTTGTTCAATTTCTTGTTCATATTTTGAAGCTTTTAGTTTGTTTGTTGAGTGGGCCATGCGGGACGTGTCTGGGTTGTAGTCTATCAGTCATTATTTGGATGATTTCTTCTGTGTCGGGCTCAATGATTTGTGCAGGTCTGTTGTTTTAGTTAAAGAAAGTGGCGGAATGTTTTGGTATCCCTTTGGCGCGGGACAAGACAGAGGGTCCGGCGTCGGTGATGTGGTTTTTAGGGATCGAAATTGATTCTATGGTGATTCCATGGCTTCCAAAAGGAAAAGATTTTGGATTTGAGGGCCGCGGTAGCGGCGGTGAGGTTGGCAAAGAAAGTGTGTCTGAAGGTGGTGCAGTCTTTATTGGGGGAAGCTGAATTTTGCATGCCGATGGGGAGTGTGCTTGCGAGACGGTTGGCAACGGTTACCGCGTGCGTGAAGTCACCTGCTAACTTTGTGCGTGTTATGAGAGAGGTTAAGGTGGATCTCTTGGTGTGGGACGTGTCTTGCAGCAATTCAATGGTCGTGCTTTATGGATGGACAAGGTCGTGCCCAATGAGGTGCTACAGCTGCATACGGATGCAGCTGGGTCAGTGGGTTTTGGTGCGTTTTTCAGGGGCCATTGGTGTGCGGGTAGTTGGCCGGAAGAGACGTGTCAGGGTAGTTTTGTAAAGAACTTGGCATTGTTAGAGTTGTTTCCGATTGATTGTGGTGGCGGTTGAGCTGTAGGGTTGGGAGTTTTCTGGGCGAAGGTTTGTTTTCATTGTGGTGGTACATGCGATCAATAGTTTGTCGGTGACATCTGGGCCTGTAGTCACTTATTTGCGGCAATTAGTGCCAAAATGTTTGCAGCTGAATATTCACGTAGTGGCTAAACATGTACCGAGGGTTGAAAACGGGGGTGGCTGATGCTTTGTCTCATTTTCAGTTTCACAAGTTCTGGGCTTTAGTGCCGTGGGCGGACAAGGTCGGAGCAGTGTGTAATTTGTTAAGGGTAGTTGGTTGTGAATTTTGCATGTCATCATAACCTGCTTTTGTTTTGTTTGTAGGGGTGTGCCTAATTTGGACATTAGGACACTCGTCCGTCTATTAGGGGGCCTTGTGGGCCGATGCACGTCCGGATGGTCGGCAACTGGGACTGGATTGGTCGGTTGCGTCGATCAAATGGATCGGCGTGCGTGGAATGATGTGGAGCACGGTATTCCCGGAATTTGAGTACTATTGCTCAGTGGCCAGGCCTCCTAATGTGGTAGTGTTGCATGTGGAAGGTAACGATTTAAAAGCTCAGGTGTCTCGTAAGCTGATACGGGACATCAAGGTGGATTTGTTGCGTTTATGGAGGGCGTACCCGGGTTTAATTGTGGTATGGTCAGACATTGTGGCGCGGTTGGTGTGGAGAGGGGTTCGTTCTGTGCAGTGGCTCAATCAAGCCAGGGCAAAGGTGAACAAGGTGGTGGCTGAATTGGTAAAAAGAAATGGGGGTATTGGGGTGAGGCACTTGGATTTGTAGATACCGAGTTGCCAATATCAGAAGGGTGACGGGGGGGCACCTTAATGACATCAGTTCTGAGTTGTGGGTGTTAGGCTTGCGTGACTGTGTTGAGCAAGCTTTGGTGTGTGGCGGGTCCAGGCCACGTAAGGAGTCATATGTCCTGTCGCGGGGGGGGGTAGGTCTGGTCCAGAGGCGGTTTGAAGGGAATGGTAACTGGACCGAGAGACAGTCTTGGTATGGTGGCTCCGGGTTCCGGGATGTTGCTGGCACGGGGTTCTGCAAAAGTTTGGGGGTATTAATCCGTTGGTGATTAATACCTCATCTCTGGATCAGTGTGTTGCGGCCAGGAATATTAGAGTAAAAAGTGGTTCCTGGACTGGGCCTACCCAGGGTTATATACTGTTTTGGTATTACGGTGTTACCTATTGTTATTTGTTGGGGTCACCCATTGGACGGCGCCCCCTTGTGTTAAAATGTAAATAATAGGTAATAAAGGCTGCTGTGGCCAATTTGAACCAAGTCGCATGCAGTCCGTGTGTAGCGCCCCTGAGCCACTCAGGGCACTACAGGGAACTGCATCCTCTCGGGGATGCAGGACCTACCCCCTGGGACCTGTAACACCAGTGCCAGCAACAGTAACACACACCTAAAAATCCCAGTTGCCACTCACACCAGGGCTCAAAGGGTTAGTGAGATAAGGGGAGGGCCACCCAGTGGGAAGAGCAAACCCAGGAACTAGCCAGCCTGGTGGGAGGGGGGCAAGCCAGTCAGAGTCTGGAAGGAGGAGAGCAGACGTGCCTATTGCTGGGTCCGTGTAACGGTGACCCGGGGGCACGGGAGTCAGGTTGCCAGCATAAGAGCACCTAAGGACCTCTGGCAGGAGTCAAGACCCCAGGGACGGTACAAGGGAGCACCACTGGAACCTGGGCACGTACGGGCACAGGGCCCTAGGTCAGGCGGCAGTTTCATACGGCCTGGCAATTACCTGCACGGTGAGGGCTCACTGACCTACAGATACGAGGGCATCAGCAGTAAAGCAGGGACCGGGGTTCGGACACATACCTCCCCACAGGGTCCACACTGCCAGCCAAACAGACAGACTGCTGTATCACAGCCGGGGGACCCCCAAAGTTTCAAGCTTCCGGGTCTCAACTACAGAGTGCTGGGGACAGAGCAACCGAGTCACTATCTGGCACTGGCAATACAGGGACCGGAACCAGCCGTCCACGGTCCACAGTGAGTAAAGACTGTTAAATACAATCCACGGACTGGTCTCCCTTAATCTTGCACCATACATATCCCAGGCTCAGCCCTACCATCACAGCTGCCACTACCACCAGCCCTAGGAGTACCCACCTAAGCAGCGGCGGTTCCACAACCATAATCGCCCGCAGGTGGCGTCACATGAACATTAACTCTTATCTCCCCTGTAAATACTCCCCTTACAAAATGGGCCCAGGACACGGAACCGGGCAACGGACAAAGTGACATCCCTAACTGTATATTCTGCCTGGGACAGAGTACCCCATTCCCTGGGCGACACATTATTTACAGGTGGTTAATGGCGGGGTAACACAGACATCACGACTGGAGAATCCTTCCTCAATGGTCATGGGCAGCTAGGCTCCAGCTATATAGGGGAATGAATAGAGCCTGGTTATAGGGCAGAGAGCCCAATCTGAAAGAAATGCACTACAAATATATCAAAAAGACTGACCCGCACATGCATTTTAGTTAGGTTCCCGATATATAGAGATTACCTTGCCGTTGGTTACCGGGATCTCATGCATTGGCCAATACATAAGCTAAATATATTGTGTGTTAGCACTTGTAGTAAATGAGCCACGTCATTTTATGGCTGCCTTGTCTGTCACTTCATGTTCATAGAAAAATATAAAATAGATTGTCCGAGATTTGAAAAACATGCTTGCTTTCTTTCAGAAACCGTGCCACCCTCAACCATGGATTGTGTGTGTGTTACTGCAGCTCAGCTCCATGCACTTCAGTAGGGCTCAGTTACAATAGACATAAACCCAGGCATGGTGCGGTTTCTAGAAGGAAGCATTTTTTTTTTTTAATCCTAAACAACCCTTTTCAAGTATTACTGCACATAAAAATTATTAAAAATTTAAGAGGAAATCTAGTTGTCCTCATTGTTTGTTAGTCTGCAGCATTTTCTCAAGAGTTCCGAAAACAGTTAAGATGGAGTTACACTGCACGATTATTATGAACGAGAAAACCTATGAATGCTCATTTCTGCAGGCTGAAGATTATCCGACAATCGAGCAATGCACTCATGTGTTGGGTGACATGATCTTTTGGTTTACCCTAAAGATGAGCTGCTGAGAGTAAATTATCGTCCTATGTAAACAAGACTTTTGCTGCTGAGAACAATGACAGCCTATATGAACTGTACAATTATTGCTGATTATTCAGTGCACATTTGAAGCATGGTCTGCTGAGCAGTAAATAATTGCCAATATGTGGATTCACACAAAAAAAAAAAAAAAAAAAATATATATAATTATACTGTATAGGCAATTAGTAAGGCACCCCCTATAAAAAGGATGTCCCTGAAAGTGGTGACCACAGACTATTTCTCTGTTCTCAACCTTTTTGGCTGTTTTGGTCATGTTTGAATTTTGTCATTGCTCTCACCCCTAGGAGGTAGCATGAAGCTGTATCTACAACCCACAGAAGTTGATAAGGTAGTGCAGCTCATCCAGGATGGCACATGAAGTATCTGATTAGAGAATCTAGGTGTATGCTGCACTGTTGCCAGAATGACCAAATGTAGATTGTATTAATAACTTCTTTTATTCAGGTCCACGCGTTTCGGAGAGCTCAGTCTCCTTTATCAGGACAATCAAGGATTTTTTTTTATTGTCCTGATGGAGACTGAACTCTCTGAAACATGTAGACCTGAATAAAAGAAGTTATTAATACAATCTACATTTGGACATTCTGGCGACAGCACGGTAAACACCCAGATTCTCTACTCGGATACTGAATTTAGCACACGCGGGGCTGCTGCAGCCACCATTTCTGAAGCGTACTTAGAGGTTGTGACTGGCACAACCCGAATAGGTGAGTTCATCCTCGATTAATTCACTTCATTTATCTGGTAAGACCCCATCTGTGCTTTTATCCATAGCTTCACAAAGGATGGCACATTAATGAGAGCTGTGGCGAGGTGGTTAGCTGTGTCTGTTCAGCACAGTGTCCAGAGCATGGAGCAGTTACTAGAAGACAGACACAATGAGGCATGAAGGGAGCCATAGGATGGCAATAACCCAGCAGCAGTGGCACAGTAATGATGTGGGGGAGGCATTTCTTTGGAGGGTTGCACATCCCTCCATGTGCTAACCATGTGCTAACCAGAGGTACCCTGACTGCCATCGGTACCAGGATAAGATCCTCAGACACATTGCGAGACCATATGCAGGTGCAGTGGGTCCTGGGTTACTTCTGAAGCATTTCAACGCTAAGCCTCATGCGGCTCAAGTGTGTCAGCAGTTTCTGCATGATGAAGGCATTGATGCTATAAAGTGACCTGCCCATTCTCCAGACCTGAATCCAATCGAGCACATTTGGGACATTATGTATCGAAGTCATATAGGCACGTGGAGGACACACACACACACACACACACACACACACTTTTTTCCTTGTCTTGAGGCATTTCTACTGAAGTTAGATCAGCCTGTAATTTGATTTTCCATTTTGATTTTGAGTATAATTCCAAATCCAGACCACTATGGGATATTAATTTTGATGTACATTGATCATTTTTGTCTTTTAAATTGTTCTCAACACATTCCACTATGTAAGGAATAAAGTTTTGCAACTGGAAGTTTTTATTTAATTATGTTTTTTTACTTAAACACTAGGGGTTGTCATCTTGGATTTGCAGTGTGTTCTGACAGTTACTCACCTCAAATACGACAGTCCCTGTGCATAAGAGAGTAGTCGACAACTGACCCTATCTCTTACACTGTAGCTGCTGCCTGCTGTGACCTGGACATGCCCCCTGGGCAGTCCAGATCACTGCTCTGGGAGGAGACCGCCACCACCTTTGTGGAGACTACAGCGTATGCTGTGCGCTCACTTTCCCCGTGACCGCTCTGTGCTCAGCGCTAGTCAAGCGGTGACACTGGGCTGACAGGAGGGTTGAGCCTAGAATGTACAAGCTCCTTAAGGTCTGGATTGCAGCCTGCATTCTAGTGTCTTCAGTAGTGAATTTGTTACAATGTACGGGCTGCAGTCAGGAGCTGAAAAGAGCCAGGGCATAACGATAGCAGTCACAGAGATCGCAACTGCGACCAGACCCTGCAGGTTTAGGGGCCTGGTGCCCGCCCTGCAGAGAAGCAACTGGCTCCTCTCTGTGAGAGAAAAGCTGCACTCTTCAGTGGCAGACCACACGGCTGCTACAGGGCTCGGTAGCCAGGGGGACCCGGTGCCAGCAGTGGCATCGGGTTCCCCCTCCCTCGCCGGTCATCGCACAAAGTAATGATGATGGATATTATGGGGCAGGGTATTGCGGAGCACAGCATATTATGGGGCATGGTACTGCGCAGCACGGTATATTATGGGGTATGGTATATTATGGGACATGGTATTGCAGAGCAAAGTATATTATGGGGCTCGGTATTGAGAACTACGGTATATTAATGGGGCACAGTATTGCGGCGCATGGTACATAATGGAGCACACTATTGCTGAGCATGCTATATTGTAGAGCACGGTATTGCGGAACATGGTATATTATGGGACACATTATACAGTGGGGCACATTATACAGCCGAGCACTATGCCAGGTGTCCTTGGCGACACTTTAAACATATCAGTATCACTTTGCAGTCCCCAACATAATGGCTCCACACTGTGATCCTAAGTTTCATCCTCTCTTCCCTTTTGGAAACACCCAGAAGGTGAGGGGAAGGTGGTGACATCAGACACATGAGAGCAGATTCCACCCACTTTTACTGCAGTTGTATTCCAAGCTAGTTGTACACTAGGTTTTCTGCAGCTGCTCTCTCAAGTGTTTAAAAATGCAACATCTAAAAAGTTTGATATTTTTTCAGATTTTGCTCCATTAAAAACAAATGATATATTTAAAACAAGACATTAAAATGTTTAAACAAGACATTAAAACATTAATTTATATTTTTTCAGTTATTCTTTTTTTTTATGGCACCTTCCCTTTAAACTGCAGCACCAGGGCTAAAAACTGTGACCGTAAATGTATGACTTACAAAGATTCATACTACTTGACCATGGAGGTTGGCACCCTAGGAAAGGGTTCTTTACAATTAGAGCAGTCAGACTGTGGAATGCCGTAAAAGCAAGAGATAGTAATGGCAGACACTATCAGTAAGGCCCCCTTCACACGTCCGTGATACACGTGCGTGTTTGGTCCGTTTCCGTATATACCGGAGACACGGCCAAACGTGCACCAATGTTAATCTATGATTGTGGTCACACGTCCGTTATTTCATTATGTCCGTGTGTGCGTGTCCGTGATCCGTATGTGTTTGCGTTTGGCACGGATGCATGTCCGTTATCTGCACGGAGCACGCACACGTGGACACAATGAAAGTCTATGGGTATGTGCACACACGTTAGTAAACACGTATGCATATACCTATAGTCCGTGTCCGTTTGGTGTTTTTATTTCTAGTGATGTCGGCTATTCTTTCTATTTCTGTGTATGTCGGTCAATCTCCCTGAGTCCGTCGGTCAGTCTCTCTGTCTCTCTGTCGGTCTCTCTGTCTGTCTGTCCCTCTCTCACAGTCTGTCGGTCAGTTTCCCCCCCTCTCTCATACTTACCGTTCCCCGATCTCCGGCGCAGCGCTGCACGGCATTCACACGGCTGCGGCGGCTTTTACTATTTTGAAAAAGCCGGCCGCCCATTAAACAATCTCGTATTCCCTGCTTTCCCCGCCCACCGGCGCCTATGATTGGTTACAGTGAGACACGCCCCCACGCTGAGTGACAGGTGTCACACTGCACCCAATCACAGCAGCCGGTGGGCGTGTCTATACTGTGCAGTAAAATAAATAAATAAATAATTAAAAAAAAAACGGCGTGCGGTTCCCCCCAATTTTAATGCCAGCCAGATAAAGCCATACGGCTGAAGGCTGGTATTCTCAGGATGGGGAGCCCCACGTTATGGGGAGCCCCTCACCCTAACAATATCAGTCAGCAGCCGCCCAGAATTGCCGCATACATTATATGCGACAGTTCTGGGGCTGTACCCGGCTCTTCCCGATTTGCCCTGGTGCCGTTGGCAAATCGGGGTAATAAGGAGTTATTGGCAGCCCATAGCTGCCAATAAGTCCTAGATTAATCATGTCAGGCGTCTATGAGACACCCTCCATGATTAATCTGTAAGTTACAGTAAAAAAACACACACACCCGAAAAAATCCTTTATTTGAAATAAAAAACACACACAAATTCCCTCATTACCAATTTATTAACCCCGACAAACCCTCCATGTCCGGCGTACTCCACGGACCTCCAGCTCTGCTGCATGGAGGTGACAGGAGCAGCAGAAGACACAGCCGCTCCGGTCACCTCCACGCAGCTAATGAGGTGAGTAGCGCGATCAGCTGCTGTCACTGAGGTTACCCGCGGCCACCGCTGCATCCAGCGGTGGCTGCAAGTTACCTGACTGACAGCAGCTGATCGCGCTACTCACCTCATTAGCTGCGCGGAGGTGACCGGAGCGGCTGTGTCTTCTGCTGCTCCTGTCACCTCCATGCAGCAGAGCTGGAGGTCCGTGGAGTACGCCGGACATGGAGGGTTTGTCGGGGTTAATAAATTGGTAATGAGGGAATTTGTGTGTGTTTTTTATTTCAAATAAAGGATTTTTTCGTGTGTGTGTGTTTTTTTACTGTAACTTACAGATTAATCATGGAGGGTGTCTCATAGACGCCTGACATGATTAATCTAGGACTTATTGGCAGCTATGTGCTGCCAATAACTCCTTATTACCCCGATTTGCCAACGGCACCAGGGCAAATCGGGAAGAGCCGGGTACAGCCCCAGAACTGTCGCATATAATGTATGCGGCAATTCTGGGCGGCTGCTGACTGATATTGTTAGGGTGAGGGGCTCCTCATAACGTGGGGCTCCCCATCCTGAGAATACCAGCCTTCAGCCATATGGCTTTATCTGGCTGGCATTAAAATTGGGGGGAACCGCACGCCGTTTTTTTTTAATTATTTATTTATTTATTTTACTGCACAGTATAGACACGCCCACCGGCTGCTGTGATTGGGTGCAGTGTGACACCTGTCACTCAGCGTGGGGGCGTGTCTCACTGTAACCAATCATAGGCGCCGGTGGGCGGGGAAAGCAGGGAATAGGAGATTGTTTAATGAGCGGCCGGCTTTTTCAAAATAGTAAAAGCCGCCGCAGCCGTGTGAATGCCGTGCAGCGCCGCGCCGGAGATCAAGGAACGGTGAGTATGAGAGAGGGGGGGAAACTTCAGTCAATCGGGGGATTAGCGGTCACCGGTGAATCCTTCACAGGTGACCGCTAATCAGTACTCGACACAGACAGAGCCGCGGTATGAGGATGAAGTCGGGTGAAGTTCACCCGAGTTCATTCTCATCGCGCAACTCTGTCTGCTGTCAGCCGACATTTATAAACGACATTGTGCATCACACACACGGACATTACACACGGACATTACACGTACACATACACGTTAATTCCACACTCACACACGGACGTTCTGCACACAAACACGGCTAGCATACGCAATTCACACAGGTGCCACACGGACCATAAAAACGGACACAAAAACGGGACACGGACCCGAAAAACGGCCCGTAACACACGTGCGTGTTTTTCACGGACGTGTGAAGGGGGCCTAAGACAGGAAAGTCCAGCTTCTTTATTTCTTGAGAATTTCAAGCACACAGGACAGCAAAATTTTCACAAGGAAGCCGCTAAGATGGTATATGCATGATCCATATGGTAAAATGTAGAATCCTCAATCACTAGATCTCATGTATCACTAGAGATCATTTTATATATATATATATATATATATATATATATATATATATATATATATATATATATATATATATATAAAGTGAATGGGTGACTGGTGTAATGCAAACTACACCAATGCAAGTGAATAGTTGTAATACAGAGGGGGGTGCAGCTAATGATAAAGCGCATCATCCCTCAAAGGTAAGCTCACATGGGAGCAAAAAAGAAGAAGACATTAGGGAGTGCAGCTAGATGGTGTAGCGCAACATCCCCAATGTAAGCCTATGTGGGAATGTATATACACAGTAACTGAGTAACTGTAAAACCCCAGTGGTCATGGGAGCCACAGTGTCATTGTTCTCCTCACCAGGGGGCAATACTATGCCTGGAAGCAGCGGGAAGACCTCTATGCTAGGTACAATCACACACACAACACTTCCTAATCCAGGGAAAAAGGCGGACCTCAAGTCCTGTTTGGGGCAAGTTTCCCTGTGCATTCTGGGCTGGGGAGGGGTTAGAGAGGAACAGGAAGAGAAAACTCAGAACTCTAATAGCAGTGAAAGAGAGCGGTCGCTGTAAGAGAGCTAGCTCAAGCTTTCCAGGACCAAGCGCTGAATCAGGACACCGGGGTCCTTGACTGTAGGGTACTAACAGCCCAGCAGTAAACCCGGAGGGCAGGAGGTTCTACACCGCCTGTCCCAACAGAGACTCCCAAGGCGCAGTAGCATAATAGAGCCCGGGGTCGCTGAAGTACCGACGGGCCCTACATTCGGCTTGCACTGCCCTCCACAAGGGACAAGGAAAATTACAGCTAGAAAGAGGGATGCTGTGCTGCTCCAGGCCACAGCGACCCACAGTCAGAGCGTTGTTACGTCACCGCTGGAGTCTGCTCCAGCGACTTCTGCTCCGATCATCAGGCGACGCCGTGTTCCTGCCGTGGATGGTGCTGGTGATGGGAGAGGAGTTGATGCCAGCGGCACCGGTGGGCGCAGGCTCCGATCATCCACTGGGCTGGGTTATCTTGGGATCTGCAGTACCGTTGGCTGACTGTGGGTGGCGTGTGTCTTCCAGCTGAAGTTGCCAGCGTTCAGCTACAGCCAATGGGAAGACACCACACCCTTCTTATTCCCCCTCCTGTCACATGACCACTGCCAGAGATGGTTCTGATTTCCTGGCTCCTGGTCCGCCCTATTCTGTTTTGTGATTCCTGTGTGCTGACTTCTGCGTGTTTTCTGACTACCCTTCTGCCTGCTGTTTTTATACCTCGCTGCCCGATCCGGATTTGACCTCTGCTCTGTTTTCTGATTACGTCCTTGTCTGCCGATTCTGTCCCTGTTCTGTTATTCCTGGCTTGACCCTGCCTGACGACTACTCTCATCGGACTGCAGCCTTCCACAGGTAGTGATCTCCAAGGCCCTGTGTATTTCCAAATCCCTGTATAGGGGTTAAAGGGTTTCAGGGTTCGGGGGGGTTCTACTTGGTGAGTGGCTTCCCTCTAGTCTGTCCATTACATCCCCCTGACTGTTAATCCAGGCAGGCGTTACAAGCGCACTAAGGAAGGCCTCCAACGTACCTGGCAGAGAAGGGACCACTGTAACCTGGGTCCATAACAACTGACCAGTTGGTCATTCGGCCTTGAGGCATTTTTTCCGAGCTGAAGATATTAGCCTTTTGGTATCACTCATCTTAAAAAGAGAAGGGGTGATGAGCATCACACTTTAATAAACGCTTGACTGTGTTCTTGTAATAAATGTATGTTCTCAAATTGCCATTCATTTCCTCCTTTATAGTCAGGTACAAGAAGAAGGGTAACTGTCTGTTAAAATGAGTGAAGGCCAACATTGTTTCCTACTGTACGATAGACAGAGCTCAACAGGGAGGTTTCTACTGCAGCCAGTTGTCCTACAGAAATGGTGGTTGAGAAGGAACATGGCTAAAGTCTTGAGACACACAGGATATTTATTTAGTTATTTTTCTAATTGTAATAAAATACTTGATCCCATTTTAACAGAGAAATGCTGGGATATTTTAATTTGTACATATATAAAATAAAAACATTAGTTTATGTCTCTCTATGAAAAGGTTGTTCAGAACTTTAAGGGCGGCTTTGCACGTTGCAACATCGCACGTGCGATGTCGGTGGGGTCAAATCGAAAGTGACGCACATCCGGCGTCACTTTCGACATCGTACTGTGTAAATGCTAGATGATACGATGAACGAGCGCAAAAACGTCGTTATCGTATCATCGTTGCATTCACCGACATTTCCATAATGCCGGTGCCGCGACAGGTACGATGTTGTTCCTCGTTCCTGCAGCAGCACACATCGCTGTGTGTGAAGCCGCAGGAGCGAGGATCATCTCCTTACCTGCCGCCGGCGGCTATACGGAAGAAAAGAGGTGGGCGGGATGATTACATCCTGCTCATCTCCGCCCCTCTGCCGCTATTGGCCGCCTGCCGTGTGACGCCGCTATGACGCCACACGACCCTCCCCCTTAGGAAGGAGGCGGGTCGCCGGCCAGAGCGACGGTCGCAGGGCAGGTATGTGCATGTGAAGCTGGCGTAGCGATAATTTTCGCTACGCCAGCTATCACAAGATATCGTACCTGCGACGGGGGCGGGGACTATCGCGTGCGACATCGCAGGATCGGCTTTCGATGTCGCAACGTGCAAAGCCCGCCTAAGTCCTGCGACAGGATCTATACAGAGCTCTTAAGGTGGCTTTACACACTGCAACATCGCAAACGACATCGCTGTAACATCACCGGTTTTGTGACGTAATAGCGACCTCCCCAGCGACATTGCAGTGTGTGAAACACATCAGCGACCTGGCCCCTGCTGTGAAGTTGCTGATCGCTACAAATTGTTCAGGACCATTCTTTGGTCCTTTGTTTCCCGCTGTGCAGCAAAGTCTCAGTGTGTAAAGGGGACTTAAAACACTGGAAACGAGTGATGTGTCACAATATCTGTCAATCACTATTCTCTGTCAGTCGGTCTCTCCCTCTCGGTCTCTATTCTCTCTCTGTCGGTCCGTCACTATCTCTGTCCCTCTCTCACAGTCTGTCGGTCATTTTCCCCTCCTCTCTCATACTCACCGATCCCCGGCGCGGCGCTGCACGGCATTCACACTGCTGCGGCGGCTTTTCCTCTTTTGAAAAAGCCGGCCGCTCATTAAACAATTTCGTATTGCCTACTTTCCCCGCCCACAGGCGCCTATGATTGGTTGCAGTGAGACACGCCCCCACGCTGAGCGACAGGTGTCTCACTGCACCCAATCACAGCAGCCGGTGGGCGGGTCTATACAGTGCAGTGAAATAAATAAATTAAAAAAACCGGCGTGCGGTCCCCCCCAATTTTAATACCAGCCAGATAAAGCCAAAGCCATACGGCTGAAGGCTGGTATTCTCAGGATGGGGAGCTCCACGTTATGGGGAGCCCCCCAGCCTAACAATATCAGTCAGCAGCCGCCAAGAATTGCCGCATACATTAGATGCGACAGTTCTGGGACTGTACCCGGCTCTTCCCGATTTGCCCTGGTGCGTTGGCAAATCGGGGTAATAAGGAGTTATTGGCAGCCCATAGCTGCCAATAAGTCCTAGATTAATCATGTCAGGCGTCTCCCCGAGATTCCTTCCATGATTAATCTGTAAATTACAGTAAATAAACACACACACCCGAAAAAAAATCCTTTATTAGAAATAAAAAACACAAACACATTGCCTCATCACCAATTTAATCAGCCCCAAAAAGCCCTCCTTGTCCGGCGTAATCCACGGACCTCCAGCGTTGCTTCCAGCTCTGCTGCATGGAGGTGACAGGAGCAGCAGAAGACACCGCCGCTCCTGTCACCTCCACGCAGCTAATGAAGACAGCCGCGCGATCGGCTGAGCTGTCACTGAGGTTACCCGCTGTCACTGGATCCAGCGGTGGATGCAGCGGTGGCCGCGGGTAACCTCAGTGACAGCTCAGCTGATCGCGCTACTCACCGCCGCTCCGGTCAGCTCTACGCAGCAACTGAGGTGAGTAGCGCGATCAGCTGAGCTGTCACTGAGGTTACCCGCGGCCACCGCTGCATCCACCGCTGGATCCAGGTAACCTCAGTGACAGCTCAGCTGATCGCGCTATTGCCTTCATTAGCTGCGTGGAGGTGACAGGAGCGGCGGTGTCTTCTGCTGCTTCTGTCACCTCCATGCAGCAGAGCTGGAAGCAACGCTGGAGGTCCGTGGATTACGCCGGACAAGGAGGGCTTTTTGGGGCTGATTAAATTGGTGATGAGGGAATGTGTTTGTGTTTTTTATTTCTAATAAAGGATTTTTTCGGGTGTGTGTGTTTATTTACTGTAATTTACAGATTAATCATGGAAGGAATCTCGGGGAGACGCCTGACATGATTAATCTAGGACTTATTGGCAGCTATGGGCTGCCAATAACTCCTTATTACCCCGATTTGCCAACGCACCAGGGCAAATCGGGAAGAGCCGGGTACAGTCCCAGAACTGTCGCATCTAATGTATGCGGCAATTCTGGGCGGCTGCTGACTGATATTGTTAGGCTGGGGGGCTCCCCATAACGTGGAGCTCGCCATCCTGAGAATACCAGCCTTCAGCCGTATGGCTTTATCTGGCTGGTATTAAAATTGGGGGGACCGCACGCCGTTTTTTTTAATTATTTAATTATTTATTTCACTGCACAGTATAGACCCGCCCACCGGCTGCTGTGATTGGGTGCAGTGAGACACCTGTCACTCAGCGTGGGGGCGTGTCTCACTGCAACCAATCATAGGCGCCTGTGGGCGGGGAAAGTAGGGAATACGAAATTGTTTAATGAGCGGCCGGCTTTTTCAAAAGAGGAAAAGCCGCCGCAGCAGTGTGAATGCCGTGCAGCGCCGCGCCGGGGATCGGTGAGTATGAGAGAGGAGGGGAAAATAACCGACAGACTGTGAGAGAGGGACAGAGATAGTGACGGACCGACAGAGAGAGAATAGAGACCGAGAGGGAGAGACCGACTGACAGAGAATAGTGATTGACAGATATTGTGACAAATCACTCATTTCCAGTGTTTGACTAGCTAGGTCGTTCTGCAGGTCCGGATCGCTGTTGCGTCGTTGGCCAGGTTTGCCTGTTTGACAGCTCACCAGAGACTCACCAGAGACTTTGTAGCGATCCCAGCCAGGTTGGAATCGCTGGTGGGATCGCTGAAAGTCTCAGTGTGTAAAGGGGCCTTTAGTGTTGATCAGGTTATTGCATAAGTCACAAATATAAAGAGCACATTTAATTAGCTGCAATACAAATCAGCCATTTACATTTAAGCTCAGTGGGATAATCCAATATATAGGACAAGTTATCTAGTGTTGAATCACTCCTACTCTGAAATGTGAAAGGACGTTCCTTTAAGTAACTTATGTAAGCCAAAGCCATGTTGCATGATTTATTTCGTGCTTTGTCCCTTACTTGGACAAAGTTCATTTAAATTAACATTGCATCTACAGTATTTATTAACCAGCTCATTATTAGCTGTCTCTTGGCCAAGAAAATTTCCAAACTGCATCATGTCAGTGCCTTTCAAAAACCAAGAGGTTGACATCCAGGCAAAAAAAAATAAAAATCAATCAATCAGAATTAACAAGTCGGCTTATCACAAGATCTATCTGTTCTTGCGCAACACACATTGCAGTGGAGGTGACTTGTATCCTTCATAATAGGGAGATCACAAACATCAATTCAACCACCGTGCGATGCACAGTACATAAGTCTGAAACGGTGGCATGAAAAAAGGTGAAGAAGCCACAACTTAAATAGTATTGCCTTGAGTTTGCAAAGAAGAATGAAAAATGGACAATAGAAGATTGGAAACAGGTGATTTGGAGCGATGAGACAGAAGTCAATAGGCTGATGGGTGCAAGTGGGTCAGAAAGCCATGGACCCCATAGGGGGGAGGGGCGACATGACCAGAGGGAAGGGAGGGAGTGAGGGGTTAATAAAGTTATAATGAGGGACATTATGGGAAGATATAGGGGATTGGTGGAAAAAGGGTCCCTGTAGGGGGGGGGGGGGACAACGTCGCAGTATCTAATTCCATCTCCGCGTCACGGTCGGGTGAGCTAGCCGTGGATTCGGCATTGCTTGCGGCGCGGGGTGCTGGTGTTGGGGAGGCGGCTGCGGGCACGGCAGCGCCAGAGGGGTCAGCTTTCCTTAGTCAGTTGCTGGGGCTTTTGCAGGGTTTAGCGCGAGCGCCGGCGGCGGCCTGGATGGGGTCGGCGGTGGATGGCGCAGCGGCGGCCAGTGGCGAGAAGGCGCCGGTGGGGGCGGGTGTAGTTAGCGGAGTAGTGGAGCCTGCAGGCGATAAAGTGGGAGAAAAGGAGAAGGAAAAGGAGGATGAGGTGGTGCGGCTGGATGACAGGGCTAAGAGCGAGGTGTATGTGTGCTTTGAGGGACCGCTAGGGGCGCACCTCAAACAAGAGGTGAGGGAAAAAATTTGGAAAGGGGAGTATGTGGAGATATTTTCCTTACTACCCCTGGAAAAATTTAACCTAGACAAGGTGAAGCCGAGCGATTCCAAGAAGGAAAAGGAGGAGGAAGAAAAACGCCGCTATAGGCTCATTCCTCGTTCCTTTTCCAATTGGTTGCAGGCGTTCGCAATTTTGGCTGCCGTGGTAGGGGAAAAGGAGCCGGAGCACTGCTCAGCTCTATTCGGCTATATGGATGCAATCGGGGAGACGTATCGCACGTACGGGGGCTTGGCATGGCTGCGGTATGATGAGCAGTTTAGGCAGCGGAAGGCGTTGCGGCCCGGCATGCGGTGGGATCATAAGGACATTTCCTTATGGATGCGTTTAATGGCGGCCCCGAGCCAGCCCTTTCGTGGCGGTGCCGGGGGAACGGGAGCCGGGCCCTCGGGAATCCAGAAAAAGGGTTTGTGCTGGCAATTTAACGAAGGCCAGTGCAGATTTGGTGCACGATGTAGGTTCAAGCATGAGGGCTCCGGCTGCGGGGGGGGGGGGGGGTTGGGACATAGCTTGTCCAAATATTTTAAGAAAGGGAGAGGCAAGGCCGGGGATGGGTCTGGTAAAAGGGAGGACGCCAGTGAAAGTAGAGGCGATGGCGCTGTTTTTAAATAGGTATCCGGACGGGGCAGCGGCGTCGCTTTTGCGGTTTGTTTTTTTGTACGGGTTTCAGATTCCGTCGACGGTTGAAGCATTGCCTCCGGTTTGTCGTAATTTACGGTCGGCGAGGGATCACCCTATGGTTGTGGGTGAGAAGTTGGGTAAAGAGGTTGAGCTGGGCAGGATGGGGGGCCCATTTGAGAGCCCGCCGTGCAGTAATTTGGTGGTGTCCCCGCTGGGGGTGGTGCCAAAGAAGGAGCTGAATAAATTTCGGCTCATTCATCATCTTTCATTTCCGGAGGGGTCGTCTGTGAATGACGGCATTGCGCCGGAATTGTCGGCGGTGTACTACGTCTCGTTTGACAAAGCGCTGGACTTGGTACGGGCGGCGGGACGCGGTGCATTGATGGCGAAGGCAGATGTAGAATCGGCGTTTCGTTTGTTGCCGGTGCATCCGGAGAGTCAGCACCTTCTGGGTTGCTGGTGGAACGGGAAGTTTTATGTTGATCGTTGTTTGCCCATGGGCTGTTCGATTTCTTGTTCATATTTTGAGGCTTTTAGTTCCTTTGTTGAGTGGGTGGTGCGGGACGTGTCCGGCTTGTCATCCATTATTCATTATTTGGATGATTTTCTGTGTGATGGTCCAGCGGGTTCCATGGTTTGCGCTGGTTTGTTGTTCGCCTTGCAGAGAGTGGCGGATCGTTTCGGGATCCCTTTGGCGCAGGAAAAAACAGAGGGGCCGGCGCCGGTTATGCAGTTCGAAATCGACTCGCTGGCCATGGAATGTAGGTTGCCGGAGGACAAGATTGTGGATTTGCAGAGCGCGGTTGCAGCAATGCTGGCAGCAAAAAAGTGCGGCTTAAGGTGGTACAGTCTTTGCTTGGAAAGCTGAATTTTGCATGCAGGATTATGCCGATGGGGCGTGTTTTCGCCAGGAGGTTGGCGACAGCTACGGCAGGCGTGCGGTCCTCGGCGCATTTTGTGCGGGTCACGCGGGAGATCAAGGAAGATTTGTTGGTTTGGGACGTCTTCTTGCGGCATTTTAACGGCCGCGCTTTGTGGTTGAAGAAGGTGGTGCCCAATGATGCGCTGGAACTGTATACGGATGCGGCCGGGTCGGCGGGTTTCGGCGCCATTTTTCAGGGTCATTGGTGTGTGGGGAGGTGGCCCGAGGATTGGCGGCAGGGTGGCCTGGTAAGAAATCTGGCCCTGCTCGAGTTGTTTCCAATCGTGGTGGCGGTGGAGTTGTGGGGGGGGGGGGGTCGCAATTTTCGGGACGTAAAGTGTGCTTTCATTGCGATAATCAGGCAGTCGTGCATGCAATAAACAGCTTGTCAGCGAAATCTGGACCGGTAGTGGCATATCTGCGGCATTTGCTGCTCAAGTGTTTGCTGTGGAATATTCATGTGGTTGCAAAACATGTGCCGGGGGTGATAACGGGGTGGCTGATGCTTTATCTCGTTTTCAGTTCCACAGGTTTCGGGAGTTACTGCCGGGGGCAGACGAGATCGGAGCGGTGTGCCCAGAGGAATTGTGGAGGCTGGTGAGGCAGTGATTGCGGGTTTGATTAGGAATTCGGTGACCAAGGTGACTTGGTGCCGTTATGCTAAAGTGTGGGTTGAGTGGCAGGCAGTGCTGGGTGAGATGTTTGGTAACGGGCGAGTGGATTATTTATTGGCGCTCTTGGCATTGGTGAGTGAGGATTTTAGGGCTGGGAGGTCAGCATCGGCTGTGCCGCTTAGGGTGGCGGCAGTGGCCTTTTGGTTAAAGCTTAGGGGGGAGCAGGACGTTTCACGGGATTTCCGGGTAAGGCAGGCATTGAAAGGTTTTCGGAAAGGGGTGAAGGTGCGGGACACTAGGCGGCCCATTTCGTTGGACTTGTTACGGCGTTTGGTGGATGGTTTGCAGGGGATTTGTGTCTCAGCGTATGAGACGGTGCTGTTTGAAACTGCTTTTGTGTTAGCTTTTTTCGGGGCTTTTCGGATAGGGGAATTGGGGAGCCCGTCGAGGGTTAGTGGGGGTGGTTTGCTATCCGAGGATGTGTCGGTAGTGGGACAGAGAGTGGAGTGTCGGATTCGGCGGTCCAAGACGGACCAGATGGGTCGAGGCAGGTTAGTAGTGTTGTATGCGGTGCAAGGGGATGGCTTGTGCCCGGTGCAGGTGGTGAGTAAGTTTTATGGTCTGCGGGGCAGTCTTCCGGGCCCGCTGCTACGTCACGAGGACGGGGCTTGGTTGTCTCGTTACCAGTTTGTGGCAGTGCTGAGGAGTTGCCTGCACTGGGCGGGTGAGCGCCCAGAGGATTACGGGTCCCATTCTTTCAGGATCGGGGCGGCTACCGAGGCTTCTCGTTGGGGCCTTGGAGATGACATTGTGAGACAGATTGGTCGGTGGGAGTCCTCTCGTTTTCGTGGTTATGTGCGCCCACAGTTATTATCTCGTTGAGGGCTCTGGTTAGAGTTTGTTTGTTCTGCCGTTGGGTTTTTGTTGTTCTTTGTTGCAATCGGTAATGGTGGTGTTAAAATTGTTTCCTTTATTGTAGGAGTGTGTCTGATCTGGATCCTGGGGCACTCGTTCATTTTCTGGGGGGCCCGTCGGGCCGATGCTCGCCGAATGGTCGGCAGTTGGGTGTGGACAGATCGCTGGCGTCGGTCAAGTGGATTGGAGTGCGTGACATGGAATGGAGCAGGGTCGTGCCGGAATTTGAATATTATTGTAGGATGGACAGACCTCCGAACGTGTTGGTTTTACACGTGGGGGGGGAATGACCTGGGTTCACGGGCATCCCGCGATCTGATCAGGGACATTAAGATCGACCCATTGCGTTTATGGGCAAGGTATCCGGGCTTGATAGTGGTGTGGTCGGATATTGTGGCCAGATTATGGTGGAGGGGGGCTCGGTCGGTTGAGAAGATGAATCGCGCCCGGGCACAAGTAAACAGGGTGGTTGCGCGTTTCGTGCGGAGAAACGGCGGTGTGGTGGTGAGGCATTTGGACCTGGAATTGCCGAAGTGGCAGTTTAGGAGGAGTGATGGGGTTCACCTTAATAACATTGGTTCCGATTTATGGGCCCTGGGTTTGCGTGATGGTGTGGAGCAAGCCTTGGGTGTGTGGCGGGTCCAGGCCACGTAAGGTGTCACATGTCCTGTCCTGTGGCGGGGGTAGGTCTGGTCCAGAAGCGGTTGTAAGGGATTGGTAGCTGGACCGAGAGGCACTGTCTTGGTATGGTGTCTCTGGGTTCCGGGAAATTGCAGGCACGGGGTTCTGCAAAGTTTGGGGGGTATTAATCCGTGGGGTGATTAATACCTCATCTCTGGGTCGGAGTGTTGCGGCCAGGGATATTGGTGTAGGAAAGGGTTTCTGGACCGGGCCTACATAGGGTTTCATGTACCGTTTATTATTATTATGTGTTACCTATTATTGTGTGTTTGGGGTCGCCCGTTGGACGGCGCCCCCTTGTGTTAGTATGTTAATAATAGGTAATAAAGGCTGCTGTGGCCAATTTGTTTAACCAAGTCGCATGCAGTCGGTGTGTTATTTTAGGTTAAGTTTGGGGGGTATAGTAACCATCACGACCGGAGAATCCTTCCTCAGTGGTCATGCAAGACACAAGGGAAAAAAAGAAGCCAATTGTCAAGTTCGGTGGAGGAATCCTGATGATATGAGGTTGTTTCACAGCCAAAGGCACTGGATACTTGACCAGGTTGTATGGATCTCCCAATGCTGAGCTATATGCGAGTATCCTACACAACAACTTACTTTATACACTCGAGTACTATGGGTATGAAAATGACAATAAAGTATTCCAGCAGGACAATGACCCGAATGCATACGTAGAGATTGGAAATGTTTCAATGAATATGAAGTAGAAGTGCTGGATTGGCCCCTCCACAGTCTCCAGACCTCAACCCAATTAAACACTTGAGGGTAGAGTTAAAGAAAAAGCTGTATACATACTCAAGTGAGTCAACCAGTATGCAAACAACATTGGTATCATATAGAAGAAAACTGGAATCAGATGTCGGCCAAAACATGCTTCAATGTGATCAAGGTCATGAGTCAAAGGATTCAGGCAGTGTTGAAAAATAAAAAGATGGTGTCCCGTTAGGTACAGGGAAGAAACAAGTGAACAACGAAAGGGAAGGGAAACCCTGGGTCAAAAGGATGGGGAGACTGTGAGCCTTGGCCAAACCTACTGCGGAGCCCTGGGTTCCCTCACTGCCCAGATAGGTTCTGCACCTATGATCCAAGCAGGATACCTGACCCTAGGCTGACCCTGTATCTTGGCCCTAGGTAGGGAGTGGATGGGATGAGCTCTTTTTCAACCCCACTGAGCACTAAAGGACACAGATAAACAAGGGAAGGAAACAACTTATCGCCAAATGCCTCAGGAAGAGGAACTGCAAAAAAACCCCACCGGGTTACACCAGAAGAATACAAGCTGACTGCTTGTACTGAAGAATTATGATGGGTAGAGGACCAGCACGGAGTATGGGAAAATGGAGGGCATGTAAAGACACGAAGGAAGTGCTCTTGAAAAGCAGCTGAAAGTGTGAGAAACTTTGCAGAGACTTAAAAGGGAAATTGATTAAAATAAAGCAAAGGAGATACATAGGATACCAAATACAACAAGCAGGAATGATAGAAGGTCCAGGAGCAGCCAAACGCTATGACCTTCTATTGCCGGACACCACATGACTGTGACCTGTGACAGATACATTTACAAAATAGTAACAAAATAATAATTTAAATTTTGATTTTTAGGTGCAAAACATTAACATTGCTGTAGCATGACATGATAGTTGCAAGTTAAATGTATGTATGAGACAACCAAGATGATTGTCTATAAAATGAAGACCGTCTCACATTCAAAGCTGTAGTGGATGAGGTGATTTGGATTGTGAGAAGTTCACAGGAAAAGTCCTTGAGGGGAGATATGCATCATCGAGGTTGGTAGCCTCAGTAATGTAAGCATGCTCAAACATGGCTAATGCTGAAAGAGTTAATAGGGCATGCAAGGGCTGGGTTCACAGTTGTCAGAAAGATGGATGGGAATGACTGCTCACATATTCCCATCCTAGGCATGGTACAGAAGGTAAAATGGAGACCATTAGCTTCCTTCAGGTGGTAAGTGTAGAGGTAAACAGACCTCCAGCGGTGGGACTCTTGCTAGAGAGTGAAACACTATTCTGAGCAGCTGAATACCGAACTGTTGCTCTACATAAAGAGGGTATACGCTATAAGCAGATTGCCAACATCCTGAAACTGAGCCGAAGCATGGTGGCCAAGACTATACAGCAGTTTAATAAGACAGTTTCTACTCAGAACAGGCCTCGCAATGGTCAACCAAAGAAGTTGAGGACAGGGGGAGGGAACAGCCTGTCAATACTCTGAACATACGGTGCACACTGCATCAAATTGGTCTGCATGGCAGTCGTCCCAAAAGAATGCCTTTTCTAAAGATGATGCACAAGAAAGCCCACAACATTTTGCTGATAACAAGCAGACTAAGGACAACAATTGCTGGAACAAAGTCCTGTGGTCAGATGAGACAAAGAACTTCTTTGGTCCAGATGGTGTCCAGCATGTGTGTCAGCAGCCAGGTAAGGAGTACAAAGACATGTGTGTCATGTTTATAGTCAAACAAAGTTGGAGAGACTGATGTTGTCATGGAGTAGTGGAAGAGGATTACAGTGGCTCCTATGAAGCTCTAGTGAACTCCATGCCCAAGATCTCAAAGGCAGTGTTTGAAAATAATGGTGGCCATACAAAATATTGACATTTTTGGCACAAATTGGCCATTTTTTACTTAGGGGTGTACTCACTTTTGTTTCCAGCGGTTCAGACATTAATGGCTGTGTGTTGAGTTATTTATAGGGCACACCAAAAAAAACACGGTTATACAAGCTGTACACTGACTACTTTACATTGTATCAAAGTGTGATATATATACTGTAGATCTGGTGGGGGGAGCTGGGGGCCTACAGATCTGGTGGGGGGGCTGTAGGCATACAGATCTGGTGGGGGGGGGGAAGCTGGAGGTATACAGATCTGGTGGGGGGGGGCTGGAGGCATACAGATCTGGTGGGGGGGCTGGAGGCATATAGATCTGGTGGTGGGGGGCTGGAGGCATACAGATCTGGTGGGGGGGCTGGAGGCATACAGATCTGGTGGGGGAGCTGAAGGCATACAGATCTGGTGGGGGGGCTGGAGGCATACAGATCTGGTGGGGGGGCTGGAGGCATACAGATCTGGTGGGGGGGCATACAGATATGGTGGGGGGGCTGGAGGCATACAGATCTGGTAGGGGGAGCTGGGGGCATACATATCTGGTAGGGGGAGCTGGGGGCATACAGATCTGGTGGGGGAGCTGAAGGCATACAGATCTGGTGGGGGGGTTGGAGGCATACAGATCTGGTGGGGGGGCTGGAGGCATACAGATCTGGTGGGGGGGCTGGAGGCATACAGATCTGGTGGGGGGGCTGAAGGCATACAGATCTGGTGGGGGGGCTGGAGGCATACAGATCTGGTGGGGGGGCTGGAGGCATACAGATCTGGTGGGGGGGCTGGAGGCATACAGATCTGGTGGGGGGGCTGGAGGCATACAGATCTGGTGGGGGGGCATACAGATATGGTGGGGGGGCTGGAGGCATACAGATCTGGTAGGGGGAGCTGGGGGCATACAGATCTGGTAGGGGTAGCTGGGGGCATACAGATCTAGTGGGGGAGCTGGGGGCATACAGATCTAGTGGGGGAGCTGGGGGCATACAGATCTGGTAGGGGAGCTGGGGGCATACAGATCTGGTGGGGGGGCTGGAGACATACAGATCTGGTGGAAGGGGCTGGGGGTATACAGATCTGGTGGAAGGGGCTGGGGGTATACAGATCTGGTGGAAGGGGCTGGGGGTATACAGATCTGGTGGAAGGGGCTGGGGGCATACAGATCTGGTGGAAGGGGCTGGGGGCATACAGATCTGGTGGAAGGGGCTGGGGGCATACAGATCTGGTGGAAGGGGATTGGGGTATACAGATCTGGTGGAGGGGGTATACAGATATGGTGGAGGGGGGCTGGGGGTATACAGATCTGGTGGGGGGGGCTGGGTGCATACAGATCTGGTGGGGGAGCTGATGTCCTCTGCAGTAATGAGCGCATTGTGCTCCTGCTGGTTCCCATCTGTCCCCTATTATGCAGTGTCTCATCTGTCCTCCATGCCCGAGGAGCCTCCAGCTGCAGCACACAGACTCCTCTGTGATAGTGTCCGCTGCAGGTTGATGTCATGGCTTTACTGTAGTTGAATGCTTTACGGTGCCACAAAGCATTCAACTGCAGTAAAGGGCTGACAGCAGAAGCGGTGGCCCTGGACAGGTGAGTATACAGCAGTGTGTGTGTGTGTGTGTGTGTGTGTGTGTGTATGTGTGTGTGTGTGCGCCTGTGTTCAGTGTATACATGCAGGTGCGCTATGTGTGTGTACGTGTTCGGTGTCTGCTATATGTGTCTTCTGTGTGTGTCTGCTGCGTGCGCTGTATGTGTGTCTGCTGCATGCGCTGTGTGTGTCTGCTGTGTGTGTGTGTATGCGTGCGTTCAGTGAAGACCCGGAAGCTGGAGCATTGTTCAAACTGCGGCTGCGCAACGGACAATGCCACGGTGCATGAAGGAATAGGGGAACAGACAAAACTAGTGATTATGTAAGTAGATATGATTACTTATGACAGGAACCTGCATGTCACTGCATTGCTACTGTTTTGCTCCTAAAAATCTAAAGTCTAAATTTTTATTATTTTGTAAATCCTCCTTTGGCTTTCAACACAGCCTGAATCCTTCTGGAAATGCTCTCAGATTCAAGAGTTTCCCCACCAAAATCTGATCTCAGGTTTCTTTTATATGGTCCCAAAGTTGATGCATACTAGTTTAATCACTTGGGTATGTATACAGCTTTTTCTTCAATTATACCCATAAATGTTTGGTTTCGTTGAGGTTTGGGGACCAATCCAGAATCTCTTCATTGTTACTGAACCATTTCTTTGCCAATCTTGACGTATGCTTTTAGATGTTGTCCTGCTGGAACACCATTGTCCTTTTCATACCCATAGTACTCGAGTGTACGAAGTAACTCATCTTGTAGGATACTCACATATAGCTCAGGATTGAAACGACTATTGATCATGTTGACGTATAACGCCTTTGGCTGTGAAACAACCACCGTATCATCAGGCTTCTCCATCGAACTTGACAATTACTTCAATTTCATGATCCATTATCCCATTTTTACCTGGCTTTTTCCCAGACACCTTTGCACCCATGACAGCCTACTCTATTAACTTTAGTCTCATCACGTCAAATCACCCATTTCCAATCTTCTATTCTTCCACTGCGAGTGGAAGAAAAGCGATTCCGACAGCTAAATAGGAAAGGGTTCTTTACAGTTAGAGCAGTCAGACTGTGGAATGCCCTACCACAAGAGGTAGTAATGGCAGATACTATAACAGCTTACAAAAAAGGGCTGGATGATTTCCTCAGTACACACAACATTGTTGATTATAAATGACTTTGTAGAACTGGTGGAGGAAGGTGGAACTAGATGGACCTAGGTCTTTTTTCAACCTTAGTAACTATATAACTTTTCGTACTTCGTTGCAAACTTGAGCCGATGCTTCTTATGATGATGACACTGAAATTGAGGCGTTTTCACCTTTTTTCAGGTTACCATTCCAGACTTGTGTAATGTGCGTCGCACAATGCTTGCATGGATGCCTGTGATCTCATTATATAGCATACGAGCCACTTACACGGCTGTGTTTGTTATGCCAGAAATGACATACTTTGTGATGAGCCGACTGGTTGACTCCAATATGTTGCTTGGACCACCTCTAGGCTTTTGAATGGATAGATGGACTCAATTTCATATCCTTACAACTGTTATGGCACTCACATACTGCAGTTTGGCAATTTTATTGGCTAAGCGACCACAGATCAATGAGCTGGATGACACCATCTCTTTTCTTGGGAAATCTTCTTCGAGGCTGCTTCTTAATTTGAAGCATTGACCATTCACTTTGGAATCAGCCCAATAACACACTGAGCTATTAGGAAATGTGAAAACAGGTAGTAATTTGTAGTATAAATCGAAGGAAAACATTTTTTTAATCACCATGAGCAAAACTAACCATGCAGTGACATGACAAGAACCTGCATAACTAAAACATAAGCTAAATAGTTTCAAGTCAAAATGTATTTATTAGATAGCCAAGCTGATGGTCTATAAATTGAAGATAGACTCATGCTCTAAGATGTAGTGCATGGTGAGATGGTGAGATGTGAAACCCGAAAGTCAAAACATTGTTACCCTTTTGCTTGTCACTGTGTATGTATATATATTATATAAAAATATTTTACACACACAATTTTTGGGCGGTGCGGAGGCTAGTTAGAATTCAGAGGCTCCCATAGCAAGGGTTCTATGTGAGTCATTGGTCCCTGCAGTTTTTTTTTTTTTTGGTGCCTGCCTCACTGGACTTGATCCAAAGTCCATCACGTATAACAAGAGATGGAGACAGCATTTCAAGTATAAAGCAAACTTTAATTAAGTTTCAACTTTTGTCAACCTTTGAAGCCATAAAGTTACAAGTGACTAAAGGATTACTATAGAAGGCCTATTAAATTTGAAGTGCTGTTTCCATCGCTTGTATTTCATGCTTTTGTATACAAGTGCAAAGGTTAACTTGTACGAATTGCATATGAATTGATGAGAAAACTTAAAATTAGCCACAATATGGAGCTATACTGCCATATAAATATAAACAAAAGGACTCAGCATTTTTATTGACTTAGGTTGGAATCTTTCACTTAGAAACTTTTGGCCTCTAGTGTCACCACTGTGTTAAAGGTGTTGCCTGGGCAAAATAACATTTTTGCCAGGGGAAAGGCTATGCAATAAAAAAAAAAAAATAAAAAAAGAAAGGAAGGCACACACAAAACAATACTACATCTTGCCATAGGCTGGAGTCACACCAGCATATGAAGAAATGGTGCCATTCTCATCTAGGAGAGTAGAATGATTTTTTTCTCGCTTGTCAGCCGTGTACAATCCGTTTTTTTTCTCAGCAACTATTATTCATTTACAGGACCATCTTAGGCGGGCTTTGCACACTACTACATAGCAGGTGCGATATCGGTGGGGTCAAATCGAAAGTGACGCACATTCGGCGTCGCAGTCGATATCGTAGTGTGTAAATCCTTTTTGAAACGATTAACGAGCGCAAAAGCGTCGTATCGTGGTGTAGGGTCCGACATTTCCATAATTTGGCAGCAGTGACAGGTACAATGTTGTTCCTCTTTCCTGCGGCAGCACACATCGCTGTGTGAGAAGCCGCAGGAGCGAGGAACATCTGCTTACCTGCGTCATCGCGTCTAACGCCGGCTCTGCGGAAGGAAGGAGGGGGGCAGGATGTTTAAGTCCCACTCATCTCCGCCCCTCCGCTTCTATTGGCCACCTGCTGTGTGACGTCGCTATGACACCGCACGACCCGCCCCCTTAATAAGGAGGCGGGTCGCCGGCCAGAGCGACATCGCAGGGCAGGTAAGTGCGTGTGAAGCTGACGTAGCGATAATGTTCGCTACGGCAGCAATCACAAGATAATCGCTGATGCGACGAGGGCGGGGACTATCGCGCTCGACATCGCAGCATCAGCTTGCGATGTCGCACCGTGCAAAGTACCCCTTACAGTGTTCTTGTGAAGGCCTAGGCTATGAATCGTTTGTCCAGTATGATATTATATTATAATAAGATTAATCTGTATGTTCTATGTTTTATGTATTGCTTTTTACATATACCTGAATGAAATGTTGCAAGGATTGTAAACGTAAACCAACTATGCTTAGGGCTAAGTAATGAGTTTGCAGTCTCATAAATAAGTAAAGTGACATTCTTCAATGTCTTCTTCCAGTCTTGGAAAACCGGTTAGACTCATGATTGAGCAATATTCTTGAATAGACTTTCCTCTCTTCCCAGACACACCTGAATGCCTTAAAGGAATGTTGTTTTACAGGACTGTCCAAAAAGCTGTATAAAATGTTATGCTTTTGAATACACTGGCAGAAGGCATCCACTTCTCCCAAATAGAGACACGTTTCTCTGTGTGGTCATTTTCCTGATTCATATACATCTGCACAGTTCTGATTTGAAATCCACTTCCGTGACCCTGAGAGACCGGGAGGTCTCCCCCAACAGTTTGGCGCCCAACGTGGGGCCCCCATAAGGAGCACCCCGATACCTTGGACGTCACGGACCAGGACCTCCCTCCTCTCCAACAGGCCTGATCAACCAACAGCCCCGGTAAGTGTTACATACTGTGTATTCACTGCCGACAAGGTTGTTTTTGGAGAGGAGGGGGTGACAGGCCTTGTGTCCCCATCGGAGTTAAAGGTAACCGATAGTGACCCGGTGGTGATGCCCGCTGGGGGCCCAGTAGCTCGAATCCTACCCTGTGGTGTGGATTTCAATTGTCACAAGGGATCCGGAGGATGGATTGTAGCGAGTAAGACGGCAGCAGTTGGATATAGCTGGATAGACTGACCCGATCCGTAGTTTGAGGATACGGGGGGGATACCCGTGATCGAAGATAGGGATTAGGACAATAAATTGGTACAGCTGACCAAGTCCGGAGGGCGGGACATTCTTGTATGTGACATTTTTGTACGTCCTCCTCCTTTCACGGGACACCTTTGTTTTTACTTAGCTGAGGGAGCTAGAGTAAGGGTGGAACGCCCCAGTGCCGGCCGGACTGTAGCGTGCACCATATAGTCTTGAATTAGTGTAATCCAACTGCCGTCAAGACAGCAACAATGCTTAGGTGGAGAAAAAGAAAGTTGAGAAGGTTTGCAGAATGTTATAGAACTAGTGACAGACAGAGGAAAAGAAAGTTGTGCGCCATGCCTCAGAGATTTCTAAGGTGTTAGGTTTGCCTAGGAGCAGATGGCTATAGCCGTCACATGGAATGCGGCGCTGAAGGGAAAGAAAGTGAAGTTGAAAGATAAAGGATTGTGGGAAGATGCACAGGTGTTTGGTAAAGTGTAGCGCAGATGTTGCAGTCAGAAGGATAGGTTGAAATAGAAGAAGAATGTGCAGGAGACAGGGGTGTATGTTAACCCAGCTAATTCAAATTTACATCATGCTGGGGGAAGTTGCCCAGCAAATGGTTTTACAAGGTGGTCAGACGATTCAGGAAGAATCAGAGGAATATGTTGGATAGCCTGGTGAGAATAGAGAGTTTACAAGTACAAAATTTGTTACTTTGAGTCCCTGAAGTGTCGACCCCTTAGTTCACAAATAAGTGAAAATTTTGAACAATTGGTGTTGTAAAAGTGTGGCAGCATTATATCTTAAAATAGAATAGGGGCAGGTAAATACATATTTTTGCACCGTGTTAGCTAATCTAAAAATTCATAAAGACTTACCCCAATAATGTTGGAAGGTATTATATCCATTTAGAAATTTTGAAAAAAATAGATCCAACAGAGACGTGTATTATGGAGAATTAGATTTCTTGAGATACAGACTGCCAGTATTTCATTAATATTTTGATTTTCCTTTCTTTCATGGATATTAGTGTACAGTATATACGAACTGTGTTATCTATTGTAAGGTCTCAAAATTCCCCAGCAATGTATATTGTTGCAGAGAACTTTGCTAGATTAGTACACTAAAAAAAAAAAAGGTGTTTTGAAAAACAATGCATGGGGAAGGGTTTCTAAAAGTCTATATAGTGTCTATATAGAGAGAATTGGGTAGAAGGGGAAAGGGAAAAGAAAGACAGAATTTTGAGTTATGTATATAATAAAAATGTACCTTGTGAGCGACCAAAAATGGCGATGGTGTGGTATGGGCCTGTTCTAGCTGTCACTGGAAAAATCCGGATGAGAGTGAACTTTGTTGTGGATGTGGAGACTCTAGGCCGCAATACTATGATAAACCATGTGCTATTTTAGGTCAGATCTAAAAATGGTGGATGAAGCACATGGTGGTCGAGGCATGGTTATTACAAAAGAAGTGAGAGGGGGATGTGTGAAGAAGACCATGTAATGTGTAAATGTTTAAACAACAGATTGGGTGGACTACTACATACTCAGACAGAAAAAAAAGGTGTTTTATCTATAATTAGACTAAGATCATGGATAAATATATATAAAGTAATATTTGGGACTTGGGTCAGTCATAAAGAGAGTGTCAGGTTAGTAGGAAATTGGATTTAATGAGTATTTGCAATGTGAGCCTCAGGGATCAAAATGTTAACATCCATTGCTATATTGAAAATATTAAATTAAAGCTGTTAGTAAAAGTTTATAATACTGAAAGATTTAATATGAATGAATGAATGAATGAATGAATGAATGAATGAATGAATGAATGAGTGGTTGTGCTGGAGATGGCAGTGGAAGACATTTAAGATATATCCAGTGTGTAGGTTGGATTGAGTCAGCACAGTCATAGGGGGAATGTCTTATTAATTAGTGAGCAATAAACTAAGAGGAAAAAAAAAAAAACTTAAATAAACGTACCTTTGAAACAGATATGATGGAAGATAAGAAGAAAAAATGAAAAAGGATGTATTCCAGTTGTGGATGGGATGGGTGAATTTTGAGAGTTGCATGTTTTGTTTTTTTTTGTTTTTGGTTTTTTTTTTTAAAAAGAAATAAATAAAAGGAGTAGATAGATTTTTAACCCAACAAGGGGAAGACAAGCCCTGTTTGCTATTGGCTTCAGGGTGTGGACCCAAAATACAGGTATTTCCAGTTTGTGGGTCAAACAACTAAAGTTTCAACTTACAGGGGGGTAGTCCTATTGTTTGCTATAAAAAAAAAAAAGGAGACTTTTCTCTACTTTAGCAATGCATTGTAAATTATATTGGAAAAAGTAATTGACAATAGTGTTTTATTTTACTGATTCTATCTAAACAGAATAAATTGAATTGTGGACATGTTTAGATTTATTGGCAGATATTGGAGCATAGAGGTCAGGCTGTGTACAATTAGTTAATTATTATAATCTTTATTAATAATCTAATTTATTAATAATTATAATAATTTGGTTTACGGTGGATGATTTATGGCATTCTGTGTTTGATATATAATGTATTGAATAATCTGTTTTCTTTTTATAGAAAGATTGTAATGCAGATTTCTGTGTTTCAAGCAAAGGTTGAAAAGTCATTGAAATAGTTTTCCATTATAAGGCTACACATAACATATTTATGGTGTTCCCGGTTAGGTATGATCTATACAATGTGACTTTCATGCCTAAATGTAGAGCTCCGGTGACACACACTTTTTGAATCTAATTATGCTTTGGATAATGGATTCAAAAAGGGGGGAAAGACCTATTTTTAAGTTTTTAATTTGTTAATCAATTGAGTTTGTCTATTAAGTTGTCTTTATATTTTTATCTGTAAGGAGGATACAGCAGACATACATATATCTCATGATTGCTCTGCTGTAACAAGAATTGTCAGATTTTGAACATGTCTCAGATGAGCCCATTGCTAATGCAGATTTTAAGTTTTTTCGTAGATGGATCAAGATACCAAGATGCTCGTTGATTTTGCACTGGATATGCTGAGGTTACACAACATGAGGTAATAAAAATCGAACCACTCCTCTCCCATCGGAATAGGAGAACGAGATGAAGATTTGCGATTGCTGTGGTTCGTAGAGCGGAAAGGGGTAAGATAGTCAAATGTGGCTATAGGCAGCAGATCTTTTCTAGTGTGACGTGAAAACCCTATAAAGACCGTAGAGTGCATATGAGCCCAGGTGGAGGCTCTCGCACAGGTGCAGACAGCAAAGAAGCAGTGAATGGGCCTAGAGTTGAGAGTCCTTTACCAATGCAGACCAGTACCTTGGTGGCTCCTGTCACGTCCGTGACATTGGTCACTACTTGTGTTTTTAAATCCCTACAGAAACAAGTGATTCAGCAAGGAACGGAGTGTGAGACGCAGGGAGCCAGCTGACTGAGGAAGGTCTGTGGATAAAGGGCGGTAAGCTTTCTCTGCCATGAGTGCTCTACTCAATAATGGCCCAGGTAACCCATGAACACATGTGACAAAGATCATTATAAGTGTGGTGGTGGACAAGATATGGGCGGCACCAGTGCTCAGTACCCAGGTGGCCAGACACACCAAGTCTTGTAAGACCTGTGCTTAATACAAAGTAGATAAACTAAAAAGACCTCGTAGAAACACTCCCCTCATCTGCTCTACTGCTGCGGTGATTGCAGATTAGTCATATACATCTACCATGAGTAGGTTTATGTGAGTTTGTGCGTGTTGTGTAAATTTCTTTCCAGGTTTGGTCAGAGGCATTCCAGTGCAGAAAGCGACGTTATTGCTGAAAAGCACATGATGAAGGTGGTATGTAAAAAATGGGTTTACAGAAGTAAAGAAAGTGTATATTTTTATAGAAAGGTGGAAACTTCTTTTCGTGATAAACAGGTCTATTTGTAAGATATTTTTTGGTTTATCTCAGGCATGTACAATTTTTTTTTTATATGATTGGCTAAATAGTGTGATAAACAGGTGTATTCTCCAATTCCAGATTTTAAATCAGTGTCAGGAGCACGTGGTCTTCAGTCAGGGGACTGATTGATCCTAAAAGGACAAGCGAGAATGAGCCATCCAGCCACAGACATGTCAATAAGCACGACGGCAGGGCAACATGGATTCACACGTCGCATTGCAGAAGGGTCGGCCCACCGAAGCTACACTGAGCGTCTTGCTTGTATTTATCCTTTTTAAAAGACCTGTACAGTGTCAGACCATCATTGCCAAAATACGTAGAAGAGAGGACTTAGAGAACCTTGAGACATGGGAAAGTCCAACTACAAAGGGTGAGGACTCGTCTAGGAGTCTTTAGTCTCAAACCGGTGAAGAAAACCCTTTCCCCTCTCCGCCCATGCCTCAGCGTTCAGTCAGGCAGGTTTTCCCAACAGATCTCTTTCCCTCTCTTCCTAAGGGAACACAGTACCCTTAGTATTTGGAAATGGCAGAAATAAGTCTTTAGGGGGGACTGGCACCATAAGAATTGAGTAACCTGAAATACTTAATTCAGCCATTTCACAGACCCCTATACGTAGTTTAGTCGATGTAGCCTAATATACATATTTATCAATGCTTTTGTTTTCTTCTAACACATATAAATATATTCGTTGATTTGCCTTAATACAAAATGCCAGTTGTTAACCCTCTAATCCTGGGAAAAGTTTTGGGAGAGCCCATCCCACCAGGCTGATGTCTCCCCGGCCTAGTCTGCTGAGCACTGGCAGTGACACGCGAGTTAACGTCTTCGCCTCAGAAACCAATGGACCTAAAACAACTGAAGCAGAGAGCGGCTGCCGTTCCACCCATTATCTCAGAAGGCTTCTCTGAGTCAGCGCCTCAAACTGTTCACATGAAGCCTCATCACGCTTTGGATCTTTATCAAGAGCAGATCACCAAGGTTCACGAGTCAGCCCTGGACAGGACTAGCACCAACCAAGTATCCTCCTTCTCATTTAACATCTGGAAAAGACCACAGACAATGTGTAGCAAATATTTTTTTGGTTATGTGCTAACCTCAAGATAAGATCTAGACTCGAACTTCCTTGGTCAGGACAATGTGCCCTAATGAAAGTAATAATGCCAATCCTAATAACCCCTGTAAATTATGGAGTTACCCTCGAAGAGATAAATAGGTATCCAAGGGCAGAGCCAGAGCCCCGTAGAACTGTGTCAAACAATGACCTATTGGAAGACCCCCATGTATATATTGATGTAATTGGAGTCCCAAGGGGGGTCCCAGATGAGAATAAGGCCAGAGATGAAGTAGCAGCAGGATTTAAGTCCTTACTTCCCATTATTACTGTGAATAAAAATGTTGCATGGATCAATTATCTCTATTATAATCAACAGAGATTTGTTAATTACTTCAGGAACTCCTTAACTGGGTTAGCTACTCAGTTGGGTCAGACTACTCTGCTGGCCAACCAGAACCGGATGGCTCTGGATATGCTATTAGCAGAAAAAGGAGGTGTCTGTGCAATGATAGGAGAGGCCTGTTGTACGTATGTCCCAGATGAAACAGGCCCAAATGGTAAGGTTACCCAGGCCCTGAAACAATTAAATTCCCTATCTAAAGAATTGAAAGAAAATTCAGGGGTAACCAATCCTTGGGGTGACTGGTTTAGTTGGATGACCTCTCTGAAAGGGATACTAATTCATATAGGGATTATAACCCTTCTAGTTTTGGTTTTTGCTATAATTATTGTTTACTGTATTTTGCCTTGCTGTAAGAAGATTTGTAATAAGGGGACAAACGAGGCTATAGCCATGGCAACCTTCTCTTCAGTATTACATACACCAGTAGCCCCCTCCAAATCTGACACAATGGTTACCATCAAAGCTCAACAACCCAAAGTCAAACTTAGCAGGTTGTTATAGAAGGGCACCATGGGGCCCGGATCCCCTCTGTGGGAACTGAGGTGAAGATGCTAGGAAAGAGCGTGATAGCACGCACCTATATACCATATCTATAAGACACTGTAGTCTCTGGGTAGCCCACACGGAGTAAGTAGACAGATAATCTTATTAAGGGGGGACTGTGAAGGCCTAGGCTATGAATAGTTTGTCCAGTATGATATTATATTATAATAAGATTAATCTGTATTTTCTATGTTTTATGTATTGCTTTTTACATATACCTGAATGAAATGTTGCAAGGATTGTAAACGTAAACCAACTATGCTTAGGGCTAAGTAATGAGTTTGCAGTCTCATAAATAAGTAAAGTGACATTCTTCAATGTATTCTTCCAGTCTTGGAAAACCAGTTAGACTCATGATTAAGCAATATTCTTGAATAGACTTTCCTCTCTTCCCAGACACACCTGAATGCCTTAAAGGAATGTTGTTTTACAGGACTGTCCAAAAAGCTGTATAAAATGTTATGCTTTTGAATACACTGGCAGAAGGCATCCACTTCTCCCAAATAGAGACACGTTTCTCTGTGTGGTCATTTTCCTGATTCATATACATCTGCGCAGTTCTGATTTGAAATCCACCTCCGTGACCCTGAGAGACCGGGAGGTCTCCCCCAACATTCTGTGCTACAGAATAGTAATGTATCCATAAAAATGGAAGTCACTAGGATGGCCCGTGTGCTCTCCGTGTGACGTCTGTTTTTTGCTCGCACCCATTGACTTGTATTGGCGAGTCTCGTACGATTTCGGTATCCACTTGCAACATGCTGCAACTTTCTCATCCAGCATCTGGATGAGAAAGAAAAAAAAAAAGAACAAAATAAAAAAACAACTTACTATCTGCTCTCCTTCATTGACTAACATTGGTCAGAATGAAATGCAAGATTTTCTTTCATTGCACTTGTCCGATTAATACGCTCGTGTGAGCGAGGCCATACTCAACTTCCGGCACTCAGCTGGATACACCACAGGCTACTCTGTGGTCTGTACAGAGATAAGAAATGGTGAAGTCACCGTTCTACCAGTCGCCAGACCACTGTGTTCTTGATTGACTGTGTAAGGTGCCAGAGGGTGGTAGTCGTGGGTGAGGCCATATTGTGGCATCCTGCACCTTGCATTGAAAACGGATGGTTGGTTGTTTGTGTTGATGTGAATGCAGTGCATTACACTCATGGGTTTGTTGCACTTTGCTGCCCTATTCCAAGTTTTAGGGATAAAAATTTTTATATTTTTTTTTTTTATCTCTACTGGCTAACACGGTACAAAGATATATTTTAAGTTTTAGGGAAGCAGGAGAGAGAGGTTGTAAAGCCGTGCATCCAAGTTTCGGCACTCTGGGTTGGCCACACATGAATCACAGGACACTCAAAGTTTTTCTTCAAAACTCCCTTTACAGTACAGTCTTTTTCAACAAATTCTAATGCAACACATGCGCTAAGACACTTTCCTACTTTCCTTCTTTCTTCCTTGGTTACAACTCACTTCAGCATTTTCTTTCGGTTCCCATCTGTTCTATCTCCATTTAAGTCTGACGGAGGCAACGGATGCGTTGCATATAACGGCACAACGGATGCAACAGATCGTACAAAACAACGGAAAGCTTTTTTTTTAATTTATTTTTTATTTATTTTTTTCTTCTTTACAGTTTTACCGACAGCAGACTATTGTGAGTGATCAGCTGATCACCCGGCAGCCAGGCGCTCAGCTGAGCGCTCTCACATGGCGGCGGCCGGGTGCTCAGCTGAACGTTTGGCCACACAGAGACAAAATAAAGTTTGTGTTTATAAAAAAAAAAAAAAAAAAAAAAAAAAAGAAGGAAGAGCATGCGCAGTGAAAAATAGAGGATTCCGCCGATCAAAAAAACGTTACATGCTGCATTTCTTCCGCCTGGCGGAAGCAACGCAGGTGCTTTTGGCACAATCCGTCATCCATACAAGTCTATGGGAAACAGCGGAATCCGTTAACGGATTCCGCTGTTTTCCAAAAGGGCGGATTGTGACTGAAGGTAATTAACGCAAGTGTGAAAGTACCCTGAGCCAAGACTCCGCTCTCTTCTCAGTCAGAAACTCTATCCTTCCTCATTTGTTTCTTTTTCCTTACCTCACTTTTCTCCCCTCGTCACTGACTGGCATGTGCGCAGGTTTCCCCTTACCCCAATCTACATATTTCTGTATTCTCTTCCAGGTGAGTATATTAATTTACATTTATCTTTCAGAATTTTTATTGAGATGATATACCTTTACAGGGGTCTCCATCTTCTTTATAGATCTTCACTTTTTGTCTATGTATATATTACATCTATAAATATACTTTGAATTTATGGCTGTGTTCGCACTTTGCAGTTAAATTCTGCAGCATGTAAGTCACTGTGTGTGCGTCTCAGAACGTAGCCGAAAAGCTGCGTTCTGAGACGCATTCGGCAGAACGCAAAGTGCGGACATTCCTGGTGAGAATTCATGCGTTCT
This sequence comes from Anomaloglossus baeobatrachus, assembly GCF_048569485.1. Taxonomy (NCBI): domain Eukaryota; kingdom Metazoa; phylum Chordata; class Amphibia; order Anura; family Aromobatidae; genus Anomaloglossus; species Anomaloglossus baeobatrachus. The sequence continues at coordinate 158,207,376 of NC_134355.1, read as the reverse complement.
GGATGCTTTCTCTGCCATAGACAGAGTGGGAAAAGCATCCAGAACGCACATTTTTCACAGTACGCACCCACTCGGCTCTGCAGCATCCCAATAGACTTGCAGCAGAGCCGAATGGGACCGCACTGTCACTGTCATGGCTGGCTGCGGGACAGTGCCGCGCGATCAGAATGAACTCGGATGAACTTCACCCGAGTTCATTGTGATCGCGCGGCTCTGTGCTTGTGCCGCGGCTTGATTTGCGGTCACATGTGAAGGACTCACCTGTGATCGCAAATCCCCTGAGTGACTGCAGTGAGCCACGCGATCAGCTGTGCCATCACTCAGGTTACTCGCGGCCACAGCTGCAGTTCTCCACCTGAGAGCGGTGGCCGCGAGTAACCGCAGTGACAGCACAGCTGATCGCGCGACTCACTTCAGTTGCTGCATGGAGCTCACAGAAGCTCTAGTGCTGCTCCTGTCAGCTTCCGATGTAGCAGAGCTGGAAGCGTCATGGGACCTTGCGTGGATTACGTCGGACCTGGAGGTGTTTTTGAGGGGTTAATAAAGTGGTGAAAGAGGGTGTTTTGTTGTCATTCATTACAAATAAATGATTTTTTGGATGTGTGTATTTATTTACTTTAACTTACAGATTAATCATGGAAGGTATCTCGGGGAGACGCCTGCCATGATTAACCTAGGACTTAGTGGCAGCTATGGGCTGCTGCCATTAACTCCTTATTACCCCGTTTGCCACCGCACCAGGGCAATTCGGGATGAGCCGGTAAAGTTCCGGGACTGTCGCATCTAATGGATGCGGCAATTCCGGGCGGCTGCTGGCTGATATTGTTAGGCTGGGGAGCTCCCCATAACGTGGAGCTTCCCATCCTGAGAATACCAGCCTTCAGCTGTGTGGCTTTACCCTGGCTGGTATCCACCAAATGGGGGGGGGACCAAGCAGCGCCGCGCCAGTGATCGTGGTTCGGTGAGTATGAGAAAGGGGGTGGGAGGGAGAGACAGACATGGACAGAGAGAGAGATAGAGACATAGAGAGAGACCGACTGACAGACCGACCGACCGAGAGAGAGAATGAGGAAAGACCTGCCTTTGTTATGTTTAAAAAAAAACAAACATGTGGATTGCAATAATGCAATGCAAGCACACTGCTTCACATTTTGGCAGCGATTTTCTACAATTCATTGATTTCAATGGGTGTAGAACGCAGCCAAAATGGCAAAAATAATTGACATGCTGCTTCTTTGAACGCATGGTCTTTGCCACAAAATATGCAAATTAAACGCTGCATTTGGAAACGCAAAGTGCGGACAAGAAATTCACGTTTTCCATGGACTTTGCTGGAAAATCAAAAAGCATGCCTTTTGGTATGAAAACGCTGCAGTTCAAAACGGACCTAAAAAGAAGCTAAAAAGCAGGTGAAAACGGAAAGTGCGGACACAGCCTATATCTCCCATGGTTCTTCACTAGTCAGTCTGTCTATTTAGATAATTCACCTTTTTTGTCCTATTGGCTGATTGCCTTCCCACACCTCTACATGCCTGGTTATCTTTATATTTCTGCCCCCCACATTCTCAACTCCGCCTTTTCAGTACGCCATATTTATCATTGCATATTGTCTCTTTAATACGGGGGTTTCTCTTTTAGGCACATGCTATGATTGGTTTACCCCCGATGGACACATCATTTTATGTCCTCTGATGGGTTTTATTGGCATTGCCTGCCTGTCCACTTGCAGTAATCTGGAGGACAAAAAGCACAATCTGGGGTTTTATCCAAGAAGGATAATTGAAGAAAAAGTTTGAAATGCTCACCTTAGGTTACTTTCAGAAATCAGTTTTTTTTCTCCATCAGGCACAATCCGGAAAAAAAAAACCAAAAAAACGGATAAAACTGATCCGGTGCCGGATCCGTTTTATCCCTATTGACTTGTATTAGCGCCGGATTGTGCCTGATGGCCTTGCGTTGCATCCGGCTTTTGCCAGATCCGTCGTAATTGGTAGAGATGAGCGAACTGGTCCCGGTTCGGCTCGAGGTCGGTTCGCCGAACGGGGGTCCCGTTCAAGTTCGGTTCGTCGAACGTTCGACGAACCGAACTCGAACCAATAGGCTGTAATGGGAGGCAATCACAAACATATAAAAATGCATGATAAATGTACACAAACAGTTAATAAACATTGCCATAACACTTACCGGTCCCCGCGATCCCTTCTGCACTCTGTCTCCTGCCGCTATTCCATCCGATGATCGCTGAATCCTCCCCGTGACCAGCACTGCCAGCAGAGATGCAGGACCTATCGTGACGTCAAAATAGCCATGTGACCAGTCACGTGGCTATTATCTCATTGGCTACAGACTGGTCACATGACTATGACACGTCATGTAGGACCTGCGAGTGCATCTCTCCGGTACACGGTGCACATATGTGTATCGCCGTGTACCGGCGACATGCTCTAGCACACGGTCGACTCCCCATTCCGTTAATGACCAGCTGTGTCAGCCGGTCCCTAACGGAGATCACCGTTGCCATAGCAACGCAGTTAGCGGTGACGTCACCGCTAACCGCGGCTCCGAGAGCACCATTGCTATGGTAACGCGTCTGTCAGCGTTACCGCTGTTACCGGTGAGTGAAGGCTGCACTGTTACCGCTGTTACTCACGGAGTGAAGGCTGCACGATTGTAGTGAGCATTGTAGTGAGGATGAGGTTCCCCAGCCCCAAGTGATGAGCTGGTGCACCTCATCCTTCCTCACTACAATCGTCACTACTACTACACTAGAAATAAGACAGAAGAGCAGGATCGTGGAGGGCTGACAGGGGGTAATAAAGATGGAGTCTCTAATGTGTCTGTGTATTTATTTCTATTAAAGTATTTTTTCTCTGTGTGGTGTCTTTTTTTTAACCCTTTATTGGAGATTCTTAATGGCCGGGTCAAACGTGCCTGACATTAAGAATCTCTGGCTTAATACTGGCTAGTAAAACAAAGCCAGTATTAACTCATGATTACCCAACAAGCCACCCGGCTCCAGGGCTGTTGGAAGAGTTGGATACAGCGCCAGATGATGGCGCTTCTATGAGAGCGCCATTTTCTGGGACGGCTGCGGACTGAAATCCGCAGCAGAGGCGCCCAGAAACCTCGGGCTAACCTGTGCTGCGGATTCCAATCCCCAGCTGCCTAGTTGTACCCGGCTGGACACAAAAATGGGGCGAAGCCCACGTCATTTGTTTTTTAATTATTTCATGAAATAAGTGAAATAATTAAAAAAAAACGGGCTTCCCTATATTTTTGGTTCCCAGCCGGGTACAAATAGGCAACTGGGGGTTGGAGGCAGCCCGTGGCTTCCTGCTGTACCTGGCTAGCATACAAAAATATGGCGAAGCCCACGTCATTTTTTTGGTGGGCAGAAAAATTCTGCATACAGTCCTGGATGGAGTATGCTGAGCCTTGTAGTTCTGCAGCTGCTGTCTGCTCTTCTCCATACAGACAGACAGCAGCTGCAGAACTACAAGGATCAGCATACTCCATCCAGGACTGTATGCAGAAGTTTTTTGCCCCCTGAAAAAATTATGTAGGCTTCGCCATATTTTTGTATGCTAGCCAGGTACAGCAGGCAGGTACGGCTGCCCCCAACCCCCAGTTGCCTATTTGTACCCGGCTGGGAACCAAAAATAAAGGGAAGCCCTTTTTTTATTATTTCATGAATTTCATGAAATAATTAGAAAACAAATGACGTAGGCTTCGCCCCATTTTTGTGTCCAGCCAGGTACAACTAGGCAGCTGGGGATTGGAATCCGCAGCACAGGTTGGCCTGAGCTTTCTGGGCCCCACTGCTGCGAATTGCAGTCTGCAGCCGCCTCAGAAAATGGCATTTTCATAGAAGCGCCATCTTCTGGCGCTGTATCCAACTCTTCCAGCACCTGCCTGCTATACCTGGCTAGCATACAAAAATATGGCGAAGCTCACGTCCTTTTTTTGTAGTTTTTTGGCGAAAAAAATAAAAAAAATGCTTCCCTGGATTTTCCATTGCCAGTGTAGGTAACACCAAGCAGTGGGGGTTAGCAGCCAGTAGCTGCTTGGATTACCCTTAGCTAGCAATACAAAAAAAATGCAGCGGGAGCCCATATATATTTTTTTTAATTATTTATTTAAATAACTAAAAATAAAATGGGCTTCCCTGTATTTTGATTGCTGGACATCACAGTGCTGTAAAAATAAATCCTTAAAAAAATGACGTAGCGCTCCGCGGTATTTTTGATTCTCAGCGCAGATAAAGCAGACAGCTATGGGTTGCCACCCCCATCTGCCTGCCGTTACCTTGGTTGGCAATCAAAATACAGGGAAGCCCATTAATTTTTTCTATTTAAAAAATAGTTAAAAAAAAAAATGACGTTGGGTCCCCCCATTTTTGATAGCCAGCTAGGGTAAAGCAGATGGCTGTAGCCTGAAAACCACAGCTGGCAGCTTTACCGTGGTTGGGGATCCAATGTGGAGGTCCCATCAGGCTCTTTTTTATAATTATTTTATAAATATTAATAATTACACAATAAAAGTAGGGTCCCCCCCAAATTGGATCACCAGCCAAGGTAAAGCGGACAGCTGTGGTCTGGTATTCTCAGGGTGGGAAGGTCCATAGTTATTGGGCCTTCACAGCCTAAAAATAGCAGGCCGCAGGCACCCCAGACGTGGCGCATCCACTAGATGCGCCAATCCTGGCGCTTCACCCCAGCTCATCCCGTGCCCTGGTGCAGTGGCAAACGGGGTAATAAATTGGGTTGATACTAGCTGTAAAGTAACCTGAGATCAAGCCCAGCAGTTTGTGATGTCATGGCGTCTATTAGATACCCAACATCATAAACTGTCAGTACTAACAAAAAAAAAAAAAAAAAAAAAAAAAAAAAAAAAAAATCGACAAAAGAAATTTGAAAAAACAGTCCCCAAAACATTTTGTCTTTCACCAATTTATTGTAAGAAAAAAAATAAAGGGGTCCCACGACGACTCTGGACCGTCTAGAATATGGGGGGGAGACACTCAGGGAACGTATCCCCCATTTTCTAGGAGTGCGGACCCTTCATGTGAGGAGTGTGGGTGCAATGAATCTGCACTCACTCTTCTCGGGTCCACAGCAGCAGAGTCCATGTCGTAATGGTTGCTACCAAAGCTGCAATGCCCTGCTCATGAGGTAAGGGCATGCCTAATCAGGAGAACTACTGTAGAAGAAGCTCTGCTCACTGGTATATAGGTGCTCAGAGGTAATAATAGATAAAATTAGTGAGTAACCTCGGCACTCTAAATCTCCCAGACTAAGTCAGAAAGTCACAACGGATAGTAATGCAAAATCACTCTTTATTGGTCCGTATTAAGAAAAAAAATGTTTTCATAAGCATATATGTTTTTGTCCAAAACAAGTTACAAATGACATTTCGGCCTGAGCCTTCGTCAGATTGGACTTATCTGCATGTAATCATGAAAAATGACAATAATCAGTATCACATAAGAGTGAGAGAACAATAACAAACTCGAACAATGTAGAGGTACAATTGGGATGCAGCAAAAAAATTGCAACACAGCAAGAAATGAAACACATGATACAAATGTCATAATACAGTACAAGGACAATATAGTAATGACAAATATGGGGTCAGAGTAGGCTTAGACAGCTCTGGTACGAAAGAGATGTCAATCATAAAGTAACATGTGCAGTAGGTGTAGAGCTACACTATGCATGGCAGAGCTAATGGGTAGACCAACCATAGAAAAAGAACGGAGAAAAAGTGGAGAAAAAGTGGAGAAAAAGTGGAGAAAAAGTGGAGAAAAAGTGGAGCACCCTTTGGTGCCTTTCATGTGGCACTAAGGGGTGCTTAGCTTTTTATTTAGCCAAAAAAATGAAAAAAAAAATGACGTAGGGTTCCCCCTAGTTTTGTAGCCAGCTAGGGTAAAGCAGACGGCTGCAGCCTGCAGACCACAGCTGGCAACCTCACCTTGGCTGGTAATCCAAAACTGAGGGCACCCCACGCTGTTATTTTAAATTAAATAAATAATTAAAAAAAAAAAACACGTAGGGGTCCCCCAAAATTGGATCACCAGCCAAGGTAAAGCAGACAGCTGGGGCCTGATATTCTCAGACTAGGGAGGTCCATGGTTATTGGACTCTCCCCAGCCTAAAAATAGCAGGCCGCAGCCGCCCCAGAAGTGGCGCATCCATTAGATGCGCCAATCCTGGTGCTTCGCCCCAGCTCATCCCGCGCCCTGGTGCGGTGGCAAACGGGGTAATATATGGGGTTAATACCAGATGTGTAATGTCACCTGGTATCAAGCCCTGGGGTTGGTGAGGTCAGGCGTCTATCAGATACCCGACATCACCAACCCAGTCAGTAATAAAAAACAAATAGACGACAAACACATTTTTATTTGAAAAAACACTCCCCAATACATTCCCTCTTTAACCAATTTATTAGAATGAAAAACAAATCCAGGTCTGCTGTAATCCAAGGGGTTGCCATGACGATCCACACTGTCCCAGTCAATGAAGAGCAGGATGTTCCCCATTGGGTGGGAGAGCAATGCAGTGACCTGAGCTAACATCAATGGGTCAGCCCAGGTCACTGCAGGGGGATGACAAGTGCTGCTGTCAGCGAGGTACATTACCTGCGCTGATCTCCAGCACTGCCGACAGCCCCTGTCACTGAGTTCAATGACCGGAGCCTTCACACCAAGTCTCGCGAGAGGCCCGTGACGTCACCGCTAGTCAGTCTCGGGTCGGAAGCGAGAGAAGGGATGTGACAAGCGGCGGCCATGGAGGACAGTGACAGCGCAGAGGTCGGGATGGCGGGACTTCATCACCGCAGGTAAGCCGAGCAGGACCATGTGTGCAGAGTGTGTGTGTATGTGTATGTGTATGTGTGTGTATGTGTATGTGTGTGTGTGTGTGAGAGTGTGTACATGCCGCGGGCAGGAGGGGGCGGAGCGAGCTGAGCGGGGAAGTGTGGGCTTCCTGCACGTAACTAGGATAAACATCGGGTTACTAACCAAAGCGCTTTGGTTGGATACCCGATGTTTATCTTGGTTACCAGCTTGTGGCAGGCTGCCAGCGATGGCTCCTGCACACTGTAGCTGTAAAAAGCCCTGCTTTTTGCTGCTAGAACCGTTCTCGAACGTTTCTAGAACTATCGAGCTTTTGCAAAAAGCTCGAGTTCTAGTTCGATCTAGAACAGGCCCCAAAATCACTCGAGCCTAGAACTGGAGAACCACGAACCTCGAACCGCGCTCAACTCTAGTAATTGGCCAATGCGGCGGCCGGAACGTCTCTTGTAATGTTTTTCCGTCTGACAAAAGAAACGCATCGCTCCGGATCCGGCGTAATGCGGCAAAAAACGGATGCGGCCGCCGGATCCAATTTTATAAACTGAGCATGCTCCAATCTATTGTAAAAAAACGGATCCAGCAAAAAAACGGACGAAACAGATGCAAAAACTGATGCGCCGGATCAGGTTTACCAGGTCTGTAGAAAAAAAAAAAAAAAAGGGGGGGGGGGGGAAATCAGGCGCATCCGTTTTTGCATATTTTGCGCAGGATCCGTTGCATCAGGCACACGCCGGATTGTGTCTTATGCCAAAAAACTGATGTGTGAAAGTAGCCTTAGCAAGTTGTGGGAGTCACAACCAACTGGAAATGACGGCTGCAGCAGCCCCACGAATGTAACAGCAAACACCAGGAGAAGAAGAATGGGTATGATTGCCGCAGTCAGAGAAACATCCATAAGTAGGTCAATAGTGATTTATTACTATGCGTTTCAGAGAGAACCCACCTTCTTCAGGAAGTTCACATATACAAGGACGTGTAGATAGCTAAGTATAAATAGGGAGCAGGCATCTTAAAGCACTGCCCCTTCAATTTTGGGAAAAAAAAAAAAAAAAAAAAAAAAAAAAAAAAAAAAAGGGGCTGTGAGACAGAACAGTTTCAGAGAACACAAATCACCATTTTACACAAGGATAGTTGGTATAATACAAACATTAAATATGTAAAACACGTTAATTGAAAAATTGCATCTGGACAATTTTAATCATATGGAAATTACTTGAAACAAAAAAAAAATAAAATGTAAAAAAAAAAAAGAAAAAAAATATATATATAAAAAAAAAAATTTCAGACCACAGACATACATTTTACAATTTTTTTGGTTTCTAGTAGTTTCTATTGTAAAGACACTCTTGTTTTTTTTCCTTGTTATTGGTCATATTCTCTATTCTGTAGGGTTATATGTTCATCCTTCACCCTTGCACTTTATACATACCCACTATTTATGTGTATTTATGACTATAGTTATTAGTGCTTGCATGGTTGATTGTTCTTGATTAATTAATTATCAGTTACTGAATTACAAGATGGAGTTTGTCCTTTTTCTGAGCACTAGCTTCTCCCTCAAGGGCTAATCCCAACTGGCAAAGGTCACTTGTCCTGCAGTCGGTTGCCGGACAACCTATCTTATACAATACCCTAAGGCTCTGTGCGCACTAGTTCGTTTTACCCGCGGCTTTACCCGCGGATTTGCCGCGGAAATTTCTTGAGAAATGTCTGCAATCTTTGTGCAGACATTTCCCAGCAAATTCTATGAGAAAAAAAAAAAATAGCTGTGCGCACTGTGCGGATTTTTCTCAAGAAATTTCCTTGAGAAGAATTTCTCGAGAAAATTTCTTGAGAAAATGAGCATGTCAATTCTTTTCCACAGGTACCCTGCGGATTTCGGCAGTACAGCCTGCAAAATCCGCAGGGAACCACCCGCGGGAAAATCGTGGCAAATTCGCGGCTAATCCGCGGCAAATCCGCATGCGGATTTGGTGCGGATTTTTTCCGGAGGTCCGGAAATCTTTCACTCCCAGAAGTTTCTCAAGAAATTTTCTTGAGAAACTTCACATTTCTAGTGCGCACATAGCCTAATACTCAAATTACCTTAAGCTAGCATTATACCATTTTACTATACAGGAACATTTTACACTTTACATCACATATTGTATCAACATTCAGTACTGCAGGGATTTTACCACTTCTTACAGCTGTACCAGTAAGTCGACTTTGAGTGGCACGTTATAAAACATCCAATGGTATGCTGTTCAACTCACCTGACCACTGCAGCCAATCACAGACATCAACAAAAGAAATCAGGAGGGCTGGAGAATATTAATGAGGTTTTCCCCCCCATACATCTATCATCCTTTGGACAAAGGTTTTTTGCTTGGACAATCCCACTAAAATTCAAATTGTACTCACAATCCCCCCCCTTAAAGAAAAACACCACCTCTCTGCTACAGTTCCGGTCTCTGCTTACTGGCTTCATCAGCGACATCTTGACTACAGCAAACATCAACACTGCAGCCAATCACTGAGCTTAGCAACTGTGGCAGTGTAGACAGAATGAGTTGCTGAGCTCAAGTGGTTGGCTGCAGCAGTGATGTGCACTGTAGTGATAATTTGACCGCTTCAGCCAATACACAGAGACCAGGGCAGCAGTGAAAAGATGGCATGGGACCTGAGAGTAGTATTATCTGGTACTTTTACACAGTTTATAGCTGGAAATCCCCTTTAAATACAAGGGTTTCTTTTAATGCTTATTCTTTTTTCACTTTTAGGCTATGTGCGCAAGTGTGCGCTCTGCACCGCACCGAAAATGTGCGCTTCAGAGCGCAGCTGAAAAGCTGCGTTCTGAAGCGCATGGTGCCGGCAGATTCGTGCGCTCTGCATGCTGCCTCTCCCTATAGACAGCATGCAGAACGCACGAAAGAAGTGACATGTCACTTCTTAGAACGCAGCGATTCGGCAAGCAGCCGAATCGCTGCGTTCTAACATGCCACGTGCGCACGGCCCCTGCACAATCTCCATAGATTGTGCAGGGAACGCAGGACGCATGCAGTTACGCTGCGGTGCAGAACGCAGCGTAACTGCATGTAATTGTGGCGCCCCTGAGGCTTCCGTCGCCACAGGTCATTGCACCCCATCAGCGGTGTGATGCCCCATTCTGGGAGAGGAAGAGAGTGAACTCCGGTCCCCTGGTAAATTCACACTACACCCATTGCTAGGGACACACAGGACCAGGGAAAGTGGCAGGCAACCCTCCCATGCTGCATGCTGAGAGGGGCTGTAAGACCCATCCCTGCTCCCATAGGGTGGTAGCTTAGCAACTGGGGAGGTGGGAGGAGCCACCAGAGAGCAGATAGAGAAAGGAAGGTCAAGTTAGTTTCAGTTTACCTCAGGGAGTGAAAGAGTGAGGAGCCAGCATGTAGTTGGAGAAGAAGAACGAGAGCAAGGAGGGAGGAGGAGGCCTGCTGGAGGCAGGCAAGGAGGAAAGAAAGAAAGAAAGAAAGAAAGAAAGAAAGAAAGAAAGAAAGAAGGAAAGAAAGGCTCCAAGTCAGTCAGGAGCAGAGGAACTGAAGGAGACGCTTCCTGGTGAAGAACCTGGGACCCAGAGGTCCAGGTGACACCACGCAGAGAAGGAAAGAAAGGGTCGCAGGGCCGCGGGTAGTCCTGTAGGTACCACGAGCAGTCCTTGTTGGGTACCGAAGCCGAGGGCCCAGAGGCGCTACGAGTAGTTGCAGGCTGCGGTGGCCTGGTCCACAGTGACATCGGTGGAGTGATTAGCTGCGACAGGGGACGGTCCCTAGAGACTGGAGGAGTGAAAAGACAATCTCCAAACAGTAAAAACCGAGGCCCAGGGACGTTGCAAGCTCCCAGGGCCAGAACCCAGAGCAGACCTTCAGAAAGGGGGTAATCAGCCGACAGGTGACCCCCCAGCCTGGAGGCTGTAATGGAGGCCAAGCCAGGTCCATCCTAACTAAGGCAAGGCTAGTGAAGACAGCAGAGAACACTAAGAGGAGGGTACCGGATTTCACGCTCTGAATCACCCAGAAGGCGGAGGTCCCTGACAGTGGTCCCAGCAGTCCGAGGGTCCTGCTACCCTGACAAGAACTGTGAGTAAAGAACTTGAACTGCACCCTTGGAGTTGCCTCTGTTATTCCATCTGCATAGACACTCACAAGCACCAACTGTGCCCCGGGCATTGCTCCACCTGTGGGGAGCAGTACTACCATTGCTGCTATAACATCATCCCGGAGGCCTCACACAGCAGCGGCGGCTTAATAGCCGCATACCACAGGTGGCGTCACGAACACAACCATTAACAAGCGAGCCACATAAACTACTGACACCCACCAGGGCCACGGAGCCGGGCCCAGCCACCACTGACTACCACCGGACTAGTCCGGCCCGGCACCGGGTGTCCCACAGCCCTGGGGTGGGCGAGTCATAATACGCACACGTGCGCACATACCCTTAGATGTTTATTAAGTGAATTTATATTATATATTATTATATTATATATAGCTATGAACAATCAGCTACTTTACCTTTGTTTTCTTTTCAAAGAAAGATTTTGGCGTATTCTCGTAAGTCAGATGTGAAGACAATACTCTTGGAGAAGGTTGGTTCTTCAGGTGCTTAAAATCAAAAAGAGAAAATATATATTAGATTATATCTTTCAAGAAAGTAGTAGTTTAAGTCTAAGAGAGATTGCAAAAATGGTAATGAAAAGTGGAAACTGTATTCTTACTCAAATAGATATCAGGATTAGGGCTGAGCAGATCTGGACTGTAAAAGCGGTTTCAAAGATGCCTGGGTGCCGGACCCGGGCATGGGATTCCGGGTGCATGACCCGGATTCGAGAATTAAAAAGAAAATAAAACAAAACAGGAAGTAAGCGAGAGTTTCATACTTACCGAGACTCTGTGTCATGGCAGCAAACTGCTTCCGGGTCGCGCATCCACTTCCTGTACTGCGCAGTAGGCTCATCACATACACACAGCTTTCCATGTTGTGCCCGGCCGTCCTCGTCTGATTGGTTGCAGGCAGACGCGCCCCTAGCCTGTAACAGTGTCTGCCTGCAGTCATCGCGGCTCAGTCATTGTCTGCACAGCTAGCAGTCGTTCTCTATGGCCGCTGGCTGTGGGATGTAGCAGAGCTGAAGCGGTGTGGGACCTCGTGTGGATTATGCCGGACCTGGAGGGGTGTGTTGGGGATTAATAAAGTGGTGAAGGAGGGCACGTTTTTTGTAATTTTTTTTTTCGAAATAAAGGATTTTTGTGTGTTTGTATTTACTGTTACTTATAGATTAGTGATGCAGCTATCTCATAGATGCTTGTGCCATCACTAACCTAGGGTGTAGTAGCAGCTGTGCACTGTTATTAACCCCTCATTACCCCAATTGCCACAGCACAGGGCAATTTGGGAAGAGCCGGTATAGCACCGGGATTGTCACATCCAATAGATGCAGCAATACCGGGAGGCTGCGGGCTGAGAATACCAGCCCCCAGCTGGCTTTACTTTTGCTGGGGATGAAAATGGGGAAGGGGAGACAGCAAGTAGTTTTGTTTTGTTTTTTTAAAATTATTAAAAAAAAAAAAAAGGCCGCATGCGGTTTCTCTTAGGCTGGAGTCACACTTGTTGCAAGGGACTCGCACAAGTCTGATATCGCATCACCGACACAGCCGCGCACGCTTTTGACAGTAGCGTGCATGTGTTTGTCTACATGAACGCTCACCATACTGACCCAGACGCTTGCACTGCTTTCCCCACCCATTGGCCCTCCTGCCGCCTGTGATTGGTTGCAGTCAGCTGACACGCTAACACTCAGGGTGGGGGCGCGCCTAACTGCAACCAATTACACGCGCCGGTGGGTGAGCAAAACAATGAATATTGAATTGTCTGCTACGGAAGGGAAAAGTGTGACTCGGAAGGAGTTTGCCACCATGACACCGCATGGATGAGTATAACGCGCGTGCTCCTACCCCCCTATCCCTTCCATCAACATTTTTAATCTCCGGATTCTGGTCTCCATTGACTTATATGGGCATTGGATTCGGGGGCAGATTGACTTTTTTTTTTTTTTTTTTTTTTTTAATTGAGCAGTGATCCGCTGGTCCCAGTTTTGGCCAGTTCGATTAGCTCTAATCAGGATTAATGAAAAAAAAATCCCTAAAGCCCTTATACACTAGGCAATGATTGCACAAATGGTGGTTCATAAGAATGATTGCCCGCTTAAGTATGATCATGCTATGATTTCCATTTTGAATGATTTCTCTGTGGATGTTTAGAAACAGAGAACCCAGTTCCTCCACGTCAAAAAGTCGCTCAAAGAGCATTACATCCTATGCTCGATGGTCTACCCTGCTCGTTTTCATATTATTCATAAGGGCAAGTCATTTTTCTCCATCCCAGATGAGGCTACTGAGTGGCTTCAATTATACCCCGGACGTAGAGGGAAGGGTCTTTATTCCCCTTTTGTTAGCTTCTCCGCCTTAAATGGCTATATCTGCTCACCACGACAGGGAAGGTAGAGCAACTTTATTCCTCTGTTGTTCCCTACTGTTTGTTGTACTGCCAAGTCACTTGGACAATGGAGCTCCCTGTCACTGTGGATGCTATAATAATAATAATAATAATAATAATAATAATAATAATAACCGCAATTTTTATTTATATAGCACCAACATATTCCACAGCGCTGTACAATTCAGAGGGGACATGTACAGACAATATGAGACATTACAAAATAAAATTCAGATACCAGTGCTCGTAAGCTTACAGTCTGAGGAAATAGGGGAGGCACAAAAGGTGAATGGTGGGGGGGGGGGCTTGTCATATATGGTCCGGCCATAGATTTAATAGGGGATTCAGAACCAGCTGCATGGTCCGGTCCCAGCAAGAATTTATACATACAGAGTGTTAAAAAAAAACCAAAAACAAACACACACACACACACAACTACATGAAGAGGAATGCAACCAGAAAATGCCGGGGACAAGAATTGGAAGTAAAATTTATGAAGGCCAGAATGGGACTAGATTATGAGGAGGTGAGGTGATAGGCTAATCTAAGGAAATGTGTTTTAGGACCCGCTTAAAAGTGTGAATGTTGGGAATTGAATTGTTCTTGGAAGTGTGTTCCAGAGCATTGGCGCAGCTCGTGAAAAATCTTGAAGATGGGAGTTGAAGGTTCGAATTATTGAAGATGTCAGTCTTGGTCATTAGAAGAACGGAGGCCATGGGTGGGGTGATAGACAGAGATGAGAGACTAGATGTAGGGCGGTGTGGAATTGTGGGTGAGAGTGATAAGTTTATATTGGACTCTGTAACGGATAGGCAACCAGTGTAATGACTGGCACATAGAGGCATCAGTGAAGCGGTTGGAGAGGAAAAGGATTATGGCTGCGGCATTCAGGTTGGATTGGAGTGGGGAAAGTTTAGTAACAGGGAGACCAATTAGTAAAGAATTACAGTAATCCAGGTGTATTGCAGAAATGCATTTAATTAAAGGGGTGGTTCACCCATATTTTTTATTGTCTAGATTGATATTCTATTGAGAAAAAATGTTTCTCTCAAATACCTTGTGTTGTTAATAGTGCCTGTGAGAGGCGCTATTGCAGACCGCTGTTCCCCGTCCAGTGACGTACCCATCCAATGCTGCCACGTCACATCCGTGCAGCCGGCTACAGTCTTCCAGACTGAGCTGTGAGCGGTGTTTCACTGCTGCCTGTCACAGCCCATTTGCTCCCCCCTCCTCCTCCCTCCTAGCACGGCGCGTCTCCTGCTCCCCCTCCCTCCTCCCTCCTATCACGGCGCTTCTCCTGCTCCCCCTTCCCTCCTAGCACAGCACGGCGCGTCTCCTGCTCCCCCCCTCCCTCCTAGCACAGCACGGCGCGTCTCCTGCTCCCCCTCCCTCCACGCGTCTCCTGCTCCCCCCTCCCTCCTCCCTCCTAGCACAGCACGGCGCATCTCCTGCTCCCCCCTCCCTCCCTCCTCCCTCCTAGCACAGCACGGCGCGTATCCTGCTCCCCCCTCCCTCCTCCCTCCTAGCACAGCACGGCGCGTCTCCTGCTCCCCCCTCCCTCCTCGCAGAACGCTGTGAGGGAGGAGGGAGGAGGAGCAGGGAGCAGATGGACTCAGAATGTAGCCGGCTGCACGGATGTGACGAGGCAGCATTGGACGGGTACGTCACTGGACGGGGAGCGGCGGTCTGCAATAGCGCCTCTCACAGGCACTATTGACAACACAAGGTATTTGAGAGAAACAATGTTTCTCAATATAATATCGATCTAGACAATAAAAAATATGGGTGAACCACCCCTTTAAGGACTCAGCTAAATATGTACAAAAACCTTGGGTGCAGTGGTCTGTGCATGCATTTCATACAAGTTACCCTGGAGGGGTCTCCCTGATACATAAATATTTGCGCTGGGACCTTAAGATCGTTCATAGGGACCCTGAGGATTGGTTTGTCGTTGTAAATGCCACCATCAATTCTCAAGAATATGTCATCATTTGTGTTTATAATCCTCCCCCTACCAACCTAGCGATTATTAAAAGCGCAGTCAGTTTCATACTAAACTATTCAGATGCTTATGTGCTGTGTATGGGGGATTTCAACCTTGTCATGGAATCACCAACTAAGGTCTCCCCTTCAATTAACAATAATATGATTCTAATATATAGTGCACTAAGCATATTTAATCCCTCTGAGATTATTTAGGATGCATCACCGGGTGACGTCAGAATGCTTGTGGTGCCACGGGGAGGACGTGAACTTTGTCCATATAATCTGGGGATTCCCGGTAATTGCCACCTTTTGGTGGGAGGTGGTTTTGATTCTGTCCTCCCTGTCCTCCTTCCCCCATACCTCGCAATCGGCTGCTCTGTCTGTTTGGAGTTTTGGACGAGGGCACCTGGTCTCATCACCATAAAATTTTCTTGCGGGAGTCCTTTTTTATGGCGAGGAAATTTTATAGCCTTATGGTAGATAGACAATTCTCCCCCAACTGCGCATGCATGGATAGAGTTAGTAAATGCAATGCTTCCCTATGAGCGGACAATGTATCATAATAGATGATGCCATGAAAAGTATAACAAAGTCTGGGAGATATGGAACTCCTTTCCGTTGACGCTATCCACCTAGATGTAATTGTTTTCTGGGCTTCTTGTTCAATGATATGCTACAGCAAATATACTATGGACTAGTATTTCTTTTAAATGCTTTTAGGTTGGCGCCCAATGGCAGAAGCGGTTACTCTGGTATCTGTTCTATTTTATTTTTTTCTCTGTATCTTGCTTAGGTGTTTACACACCCCAGGTACCTTGGTTATGTACTTTAATAATATCAAAATTATTACAGTCTTATGCACATGTACTAATATATATATATATATGTGTGTGTTTATCTCGTACCTGTTATATTTCTGTTTAATAAACAAATTAAAAAAATGTAATTATAATTATTTTATTATTAATGGCATAACGTCATCTAAACCCAAATTCAAAGTAATTCAGCATAACGCAAATATAAAACTAGGCAAAAGAAAGTGGAAATGGATGATTTTTGATCATAATGAACAATTAGCTGTTTTTGAATTTATGGCGCTTACAAAGGTTTTAATTAATTATATGCAGTGCCCAAATTTAAAATGACAATATTTATAGGAAACATTAGAAATGCAACGTAACAAACCTCATATTTTTCTGGTTTTCCAAACTCAAACATAGCGTGGTC
Organism: Anomaloglossus baeobatrachus; assembly: GCF_048569485.1. Lineage (NCBI taxonomy): Eukaryota > Metazoa > Chordata > Amphibia > Anura > Aromobatidae > Anomaloglossus > Anomaloglossus baeobatrachus. Next base: position 158,190,800 of record NC_134355.1, on the reverse strand, counting down.
TAGGGTAGGTTCTTTGTTGTGTACTTCAGTTAGAATTTGCTTAATTATCTCTATTGACCAGTTTGTTCCTAAAACAAAAATACCAACAGCATTTGTTACATTTATATTAATGCACATGAGATATTTACTACATAAAATAGAATATACCACTTATATCCTTAAACAAGAATATATATGATGCCAAACTTCCTTAAAAATACTTTATTTATTTTGAAAAGAATAAAAAACACATAAACAAACAACAAAGGCACAGCAGGGTAGAGAGATACAACTGACTCCCACGGATTAGGGGAGGGGTGGGTGGAGATCGAGATGAAGTACTATATGAATATCTGAAGAGATTTATCTCGATCTCCACCCACCCCTCCCCCAATCCGTGGGAGTCACAGTTGTATCTCTCTACCCTGCTGTGCCTTTGTTGTTTGTTTATGTGTTTTTTATTCTTTTCAAAATAAATAAAGTATTTTTAAGGAAGCTTGGCATCATATATATTCTTGTTTAAGGATATAAGTGGTATTATCGGTTGATAGGATGCGAACCTGATTATATCAGTGCAAAAAATGTGGAAAGTGTGGTTATATGAGATAAAATAGAATATGTAGTGGATAAAGCATTTCTTTAATCATGTGTTTCTTCATTCCCCAAATCTTCCTATGTGTAATATTGTTGCAAGTTCTGGAGGCCACCAGGTTTTACTGTCCCAGAAATTTAATAAAAGGGTTGTCTCCTACATTTCATGAATGAGCCATTCACAAAATAGATGGTAACTATAGTGAGACCAACACAATAATAAATATGAGCACATTTTTTGAAAATTCATATTTCCAGCTTCACCAAATTTTTGCTATGAAATTAGATTTATAACGAATTATACGCCACAAAACAAATGTATTCCAAAGTCTCCAACCTTCCTGAAAAGAGGTGTTTGATGCTAAGTTCTAAAAAAAAAAAAAAAAAAGTTAATAGTCAGTGAAGACAGATACTCGTGGATTTGATGCTTTTTTTCATTCCATAAATAGTGGTTATGAATACAAATTATGCGTTTCGGCTTTCACTCTGAAGCCTCTTGAACAGTTTGAGAAAAGCTTCAGAGTGGCAGCTGAAATGCATCATTTGTATTCATAACTACTATTTATGGAATAAAGAAAAGCAAGAAATCTACACGAGTGATGGTCTTCACTGCCCTTTGCAATTAAGGACGCCACCCTATGGCACTAGCACCACTAATCTTGGGAGTGCCTGCCTGATATCCTGAGATTAAATGTTATCAATGGGAAAACACACTTTGAACATGGTTAGGATTAAATAAATATCAATATATTATATATTTTTTTTTTATTACACAGACAAACCAAATCACCCATTTCTACCTTATTGGTCCTAAGAATACAGTGGGATGATAGATTTGCCTATTCTTCTTATACATCACCAAAAGATCATTTCAAAGCTGGGGAATTAATTTACCAATGTAAAACAACAGAATCTGTAAAACAATTTAGGGGAAAAAAATAAAGAAATGCCTACCATTGCTTTGAATTATATTACACCCATTATGCACCAGACCAACCTCATAGACTTCAAGGGCTAACAACGCTAATGTTCTAAAGGACCAATATTTTGTAAGAATACAAAGGTCCATTCACATTTTGTCAAAAGACGCTTCCTCGCTGCGGTAATATCCCTATTCACTTGTACCATCAGTGCGTACATGCGAATCATTTTGCGGAGGGGGGGTGGGGTCGGACGGATGTCCCGGCTGGACGACTGAACGGGGAGAGGAGGAACAGTGTGAAAGCACGCCAAGCGTTCTGCTAGACATTCATATTGGTAATATTACTCAATTTATGGGGGGGAGGGGGGATATTGACAAAATATGTATTGTCCATTGACCCCTATGTTAACGTGTACCACCATATGTCAGAATATTGATTCGGGGACGGGGGGGGGGAAACATACACACTGAAATGCATGGAAATAGCGTTCAGATGGAATGAGAACAGCATGTGTAAGACGCCTGGACACATCCGACTTCCAAGTCAGTGCCAGGAACTTAATACACCATTTTTAGGACTATAAGATGCACCCAAATTTAGAAGAGGAAAAAATAAATAAATACATTTTCAATGTTAAAAATGGGGGTCCGTCTTGTAGTCTTATGGTTTTTCTTGTAGGCTGAATGTAGGGGGTGCAGGGGTCACAGAAAGCTGGTGGCAGCATGGGTGAAGCAATGCTGGTAGGAGGGGGTGCGGCGGCGCATCATTGATCCTGTGCATGAGGAGACTGAGATCTCAGACAGCCAAAATCTTAGTCTGCGCATGCGCCACCTCTGGTGCCATTTTACTGAAGTCCATTGCCAGGCGATTAATGACGCCTGCTTCGCGTTGCCTGTACACCCCTTATCCAAGCATAGGGCCCGCAACATTGCCCTACTCATGCCACCACAGGCTACATACAGAGGAAGCCCTGCCTCCTGCGACCCTGCTCCACCCCCCACTCCCCCGGTAAGGTAAAGCAGACATGGTTATTTGGCCCTTCAGAGACAAGCATACCAGCCCACATGATAAACATGCAACACAGTAGGCTGTTTCCATATCCTCTACAATTGGAGAGATTCTAAGTAGTGGTGGGATATTACCCATTTATATAAGTGATGACCACCAATACCACACACACCCTAATGAACTACAAGTGCAAGGTAAATTACTCCATCATAGTCTAAAGTAAAAAAGCCAAAAACACCACAACAAACCACAAACTCAGACCACAAAATAAATTAATTGCCACAGACAGCGGTGGACACCACATCATACTTGGGTAGGCCGTTTGCCAAGTTGCTATACCTTCTGAAGACCCTATGCACTGTCTTTGACTGAAACGTCTGTGGTTGTGCTGGTCCTACAAGTTCTTCTCAATAAAAGACCACTATTCACATTTATCTTGAGTGCCAAGTTTCTACATCTACTTGAGACGGTTTTGGACATTACTTCAGCACCACCCCAGAAGTGCTGTGTGTATCAACTCACAAAATAAATTCAGACTCCAAAATACACCTGAGCTTACAAATACAGAACTCAGACTGCACATATTATTAATCTATAGAACCCTAGACCAAACCAAAGAATAAATTCTGACCTCTCCACAACACAGACCCTACAAGATTCGGTGTACAGGTGGATTCCACTCTGAAAACAATTTGAAAAAGCATCAAAGAAATACTAAATGGAAAAACTTGCTGTTAATTTGTTCAGTCTTTTCACTGCCTTTTAACTGCCTTAGGTTTCCAAAGATTAAGTTATTAAAGGGAATCTGTCACCAGGTTTTTCATTATATAATCTAAGAACTGTATAATTAAGGGGCTAAAACACTGAATCCAGTGATGTGTCACTTGCTAGGCAGCATGCTGACATTTTGATAGTTTTTTCTTCTGCAGATGCGGCAGTACTCAGACGTTTGACCCTATATAACCTTGGCCCACATCGATTATTGGCAGCTTTCCATCTACACTGTATATTGACAGAAAGCTTCTAAATCAGTTGTGTGCTCAGGGTTACAGTACTGTAGCAATAATTAATCTGCTGTTGATAAAAATCTTATTTTTTTGAAACAGCAAAACACAATCCAGTTATTCACAGATCGTTGGAATCAGGCTCTCTGCCCTCACATTATGCTGCGCTCAGATCACTTGGTAAAAATCTGCTGACAGATTTCCTTTAAAAGAAGTGAACAGTCCATTCCTCAGGAATTTTTTGCTCTAAAGATACTCTATACCAAGTCTGCAAAACATGTGGTCCACCAGACGTTTTGCAGCAGCCCAAGGACTTTTACTGCAGACGCTACTCCCTTCTTATGGAGAATGAATTTGTGTCATCTCTGGCTCCGGTGTGCAGCAGCGTGATGAGATCACGATGAGAGGGGCAGGGTGTGTGGGTGTGTGTGTGTCTCTATTTTGCAGGGGGGCAGTGTGGGGACGATAGGAGCTGTGTGCGCACACCCGTGTGTAGATTTTTGGAGAGGAGCCTAATATACAAATGCATCCCAATAAATTAGAATATCATCGACAAGTTAATTTATTTCAGTAATTTAATACAAAAAGGGAAATGCATATATATATTATATATATATATATATATATATATATATATATATATATATATATATATATATATATATATATATAATTACACACAGAGGGATCTATTCCAAGTGTTTATTTCTGTTAATGTTGATGATTATGGCTTACAGCTGGACATGAGCGGACCTCAGGCTCGTGGCTCGGAAAATGAAGTGAAAATCACTCTGGTGAATATCGCGCTATGCTGGTGTCTGAGTTCTGTGCTGCATTATGCCCAGGGACTAAAAGATGTAGTGCACCCCTGCTCTATATTTTTACAATATAAAGAAAAAGGATGACTCAAAAATCAACCATAAGACACCCAGGTGTCATGATCATAAAACATTTTTGCTTGAAAACCGCTAGCAGTTTTTTCATTGTTAAATGGAGTATAAAAGTGAAAAAAAATAAATAATAATAATAGGCTGCCATTTCCTGAAGTTTCTTCCCAAAAACAAAAAAAAAAAAAAAAAAAGACAGATTACCAACCAACCTAACCTAATACATACCTCCTACCAGATTCCAGCCATGAAGGCCTCATCCACACATCTGTGTTTAAAAATATATCTGGACCGGTGTCATCCAGGTGTCCGTTTTTTACAGGTGGATGAAGAAATAAATAGCAAAGCTTCTCCTATCCTTTGCAATGATAAATTTGTGCAGCACACAGATGGCAGCGGTGTGCTGTAGGTGTTCTCATGGAGCCCTAGACTTGTATTGGCCCTTTACATTCATGATATCGGGGGGGAAAATGGACATGTCTCAGTGAGTTTTGCATGGATACACAGTGAGTGAAAAAACAGACGTAAATAACACCATAGATTATAATGGGAATGTGCTGCATCTGTGAAAAACGTGGATGTGACATGTACATGCCACCCTAGCATCTGAACGAGGCCTTACACGTAGTGGCTCACACTTTGATGCTCGAGGTGTGCCGCCCCCGTGCCAGCACCCAGGCTGCTCGGATCCGAATCCGCGGTGGCTCGAGGGGACTCCGGACCTGGGGGTCGTGCGGCCACTCAGAAAAAAAGTGGGGGAATATTTACAGGGGGAATGTAAAGTTCGTGACGCCACCCACGGTGTGTAGTAATGTGAGGGACCACCGCTGCCGTCGGGGAGCCCGGTGACGATGGGGTGGCAGCCTGATGTTTAACCCCTCCGTCGGTAGGGGGTTGGTGTCCCGGGGCCTGTTGGATTGTTGCTGTAGGAACAGAGGTTTTCAGTGTACTCACTCAGTCCAGGAATAACAACAACGACAGCTTGTAAACCAGAATTCTGAGCACCACTGCAGCTTGTAGGGAGCACGCTTGGGTCCGTGCCCTTGGTGTTGCTGTTAGCCTGTAACCCTGTCCTTGGCACCGTTGTCTCTGTTGGACCATTAAGTTTAAAACTCTTCGGTCCCGCTTACCCGTATGGCTAACGGAGTGAGCTTGCTCTCAGGGTTTAGGTGTACGATTTCTTTGGACTGTATTGTATTATGTTGAAAGTCATATCCCATCGGTGCGCTAGTACCCCGATTTTGGAGCAGGTTGGGGGATGAATCTTGAAGTTTTCACCCCCGTCGGGTAAATTACCAGAACGCGTGAAGCTTTCCGGCCTGGAGTCCACGTACCCCGTCGTGCCATGGCCCCTGCCCGGTGATAGCTCAAGGCCGCCGGCTGCCCTCCTCGGAAATCCATGCCCCTTGACCCTATCCCCTGCGACCGGGGTTCCAGCTCCTACCAGGCCCAGGCCAACGTCTGCCATCTAGTGCTACAGGAGCCCTGCTCCCAGCCGGTGACCTCTCAGAGAGTCACCGCTTCACACTCCTCTCCCTTGCTCAACTTCAGCTCAACTCAACTATCACTCTCCCCTCACCAACCCCCCCATGTGGGTGGCCCTATTCCTTTCAGGCCCCCCAATGCTGTGTCTGGTGGGTAAAGTGCAAAGTGTTCCTAGGATTTTGATTGGCTAAGCTGTTAGCAACACCAAAGAACCAGGACCCGTAACCAAGGAGGGTGGATACTTGTCAGAAGGGCAGATTGCACAATACCCTGTGACGACCTGATAGGCCAGAGCGTCACATTTGCTTATGGAGCGCCCGTCTCTGGCACAAAACCTCGACAGATATAATCACCTGCCGACACATATCAATCCACATATCAGATTTGTAGAAGGTTTTGCAAAATTTGCAGCAAACAAAAAAAAAAAAAAAGTCTGCAATCTGTATAAGACATTTTTTGGTATTCCTTTATGCTAAATTAATAATAATAATAAAAATAATTATTAATCCTCCAAATCTCTGTTGGAAAGTCATGGCATACCCGTCATCCCACCCATAAAAACCGCTACAAAATCGGCAGGTGTTACAGGCTAATTTTAAAGCACATTTGATCCCTCGCCAAGTCACTCACAGTAATGTTGCATTGCTTCTAGGTAGAATGCAGCACATCACAGACACAATACAGAGCGTTATGTGCATGGAGCCTAATTGATTCATAGACTATGGCGGCGTTCATGCATGGAGCATTCCTGTGCTGAGAACGCCTAAACGCTGTTCTGTAAATGGGAGAAGATACATGTAGTGATACTAGATGGTAATCCACATAGTCCCTTCCCCCACTCACCACATTTGGGATATGTTACAATCAATATATCATCTTCTCTGGCTTCGAAAGCCTCCATAGCCTGAAAAGCAGGTTCACTGCATAGTAGGCTGGGATATAGAATCCCATTGATGGAAACTTTCAGTTCTTCAGGAGTCTTGTTTTTGGCCTCTTCAACTACCTTCTGCATTTCTGCTAGGAATTTCTCCCTTTTTGCTTTGTTTTCCCCCTCAGCTCCCGACATCTTTCTGCCTTGTGAAAGGAATGTAAAGTAGCAGATTTCTCTGGCACTTCCTTTTTATGTGAGACACTATCAGGGAGTGTTCAAACCATTTACACACACACCCACTGAGCTCATTGCATAATAGTAGACGGAGAGTGACCTCTGCTAACACATAAAAGCTCATACCTGAAGATTTCACTTGTTTTACGTATAATAAATATAAATACAATTTAAATTGATTTTCCGGGTTTGGGACAAAAGTTTGCAGCCACTTCATGTGACTGCAGAATCATGAGAGAGGTACGCACTATCACGATTTTGTATACTTGCTGTTAGGCCGGGGCCACACGGGGCACTAGTGCGATGCTCGCATGACACTTGGCTCGTGCTGGCAGCACAGCAGGAGCCGAGTGTCATGCTAGTATCCTTTAGGCTTGAAACACACATCCGTGAAACACGTGCGTGTTTGGTCCGTTTCCGTGTATACTGGAGACACGACCAAACGTGCACCAATGTTACTATATCTCAGCGGTTACAATTGCGTTTTTGGTTATGTCCGTTAGTCAGTCTCCGTGATGCGTTTTGTGGGCCGTGTCTCACGCCAGCATGTCCGTTTTCTGCACGCAACACGCAGCACGGACCCAATGAAAGTCAATGGGTCTGTGCGCATGTCCGAGTGACACGGACGCATCTCTGTTTGCTCCCTGTACGTTTTGTGCTTTTTTCATGTGATGTCGGTCTTTTTTCTTTTTCTGTTTCGTTCTCTCCCTCAGCCCGTCGGTCGGTCTCTATGTCTGTCGGTCGGTCTCTCTGTCTTATCTGTCCCTCTAGCTGTCTGTCAGTCAGTTCCCCCCCCCCTCTCTCATACTTACCGCTCCCCGATCCCCGGCGCGGCGCTGCACGGCTGTTTTAAAAACTTCGGCGGCTTTTACTATTTTGAAAAAGCCGGCCGCCCATTAATCAATCTCGTATTTCCTGCTTTACCCGCCCACCGGCGCCTGTGATTGGTTGCAGTCACACACGCCCACCACGCTGAGTGACAGCTGTCTCACTGCACCCACCCGATCACAGCAGCCGGTGGGCGTGTCTATACTGTGCAGTGAAAAAAATAAATAAATAATTAAAAAAAACGGCGTGCGGTCCCCCCCCATTTTAATACCAGCCAGATAAAGCCATACGGCTGAAGGCTGGTATTCTCAGGATGGGGAGCTCCACGTTATGGGGAGCCCCCCACCCTAACAATATCAGTCAGCAGCCGCCCAGAATTGCCGCATACATTATATGCGACAGTTCTGGGGCTGTACCCGGCTCTTCCCGATTTACCCTGGTGCGTTGGCAAATCGGGGTAATAAGGAGTTATTGGCAGCCCATAGCTGCCAATAAGTCCTAGATTAATCATGTCAGGCGTCTATGAGACACCTTCCATGATTAATCTGTAAGTGACAGTAAAAAAACACACACACCCGAAAAATCCTTTATTAGAAATAAAAAACACAAACAAATTCCCTCATTACCAATTTATTAACCCCGACAAACCCTCCATGTCCGGCGTAATCCACGGACTCCAGCGTCGCTTCCAGCTCTGCTGCATGGAGGTGACCGGAGCAGCAGAAGACACCGCCGCTCCGGTCACCTCCACGCAGCTAATGAGATGAGTAGCGCGATCAGCTGCTGTCAGTCAGGTAACTCGCGGCCACCGCTGGATCCAGCGGTGGCCGCGGGTAACCTCAGTGACAGCAGCTGATCGCGCTACTCACCTCATTAGCTGCGTGGAGGTGACCGGAGCGGCGGTGTATTCTGCTGCTCCTGTCATCTCCATGCAGCAGAGCTGGAAGCGACGCTGGAGGTCCGTGGATTACGCCGGACATGGAGGGTTTGTCGGGGTTAATAAATTGGTAATGAGGGAATTTGTTTGTGTTTTTTATTTCTAATAAAGGATTTTTTTCGGGTGTGTGTGTTTTTTTAATGTCACTTACAGATTAATCATGGAAGGTGTCTCATAGACGCCTGACATGATTAATCTAGGACTTATTGGCAGCTATGGGCTGCCAATAACTCCTTATTACCCCGATTTGCCAACGCACCAGGGTAAATCGGGAAGAGCCGGGTACAGCCCCAGAACTGTCGCATATAATGTATGCGGCAATTCTGGGCGGCTGCTGACTGATATTGTTAGGGTGGGGGGCTCCCCATAACGTGGAGCTCCCCATCCTGAGAATACCAGCCTTCAGCCGTATGGCTTTATCTGGCTGGTATTAAAATGGGGGGGGACCGCACGCCGTTTTTTTTAATTATTTATTTATTTTTTTCACTGCACAGTATAGACACGCCCACCGGCTGCTGTGATTGGGTGCAGTGAGACAGCTGTCACTCAGCGTGGTGGGCGTGTTTGACTGCAACCAATCACAGGCACCGGTGGGCGGGGAAAGCAGGGAATACGAGATTGTTTAATGAGCGGCCGGCTTTTTCAAATTAGAAAAAGCCGCCGAAGCAGTGTGAATGCCGTGCAGCGCCGGTGATCGGGGAGCGGTAAGTATGAGAGAGGGGGGGACACTTCAGTCACTCGGGGGATTAGCGGTCACCGGTGAATCCTTCACAGCTGACCGCTAATCAGTACACGGCACAGACAGAGCCGCAGCATGACTATGAAGTCGCGTGAAGTTCACCCGAGTTCATTCTCATCCCGCTACTCTGTCTTCCGACATGTAGTAACGACATTTTGCATCACACACGTACATTTCACACGGACAACACATACACATGTCAGTTATTTCACTCACGCACACACGGACATTCCACACGCACATACGGCTAGCATACGGGATACACACGCAGGCCACACATACCATAAAAACGGACCTAAAAAACGGAAAACGGACCCGAAAAACGGCCCGTTTTACACGGACGTGGTTTTCACGGATGTGTGGCGGAGCCCTTAGACTGCGGTCCGACTGTGCGAGCTGCAGGGGGCGGGCCGACTCTCAGGAGGGGCGGGCCAGCACTGAGGAGGGTCGGGTCGGCACTGAGGAGGGGAGGGATTTATCTCCCTCTCTCCTCCGTTGTCGGCTATTGCAATTCTCGCCCTGCACTCGTGGTACACCGGTTTTCCCGCGAGTGCAGTGCGATATTTCTATCGCCCCATTCACTTGAATGGGTGCGAGAGAAATGAGTCTCGCATTACAATCGTAGCATGCTGTGATTGTTTTCTCGGTCCGATTAGGGCTGAGAAAATAATCGCTCATGTGAGCTGAGACACAGGCAAGAATTGGTCCGAGTGGAATGCGATGTTTTATCGCACTCCACTCGCACCGATTTTCTCGCTGTGTGGCTTAGGCCTTAAGGGCCAACTAGATTCTCTTCCACTTCTCTCAATAAAAATGAATACAGATAAACTAGATGAGTCTAGTGGGCACACGGCTGCAAGAATACAAGAAACAGACATGTGGGTACCTGACTGCGCACACACGCTGGCATACCAGGTTTTCTTGCATAGGGTGACCACAGAATTCTGACCCAAGCCTGAACAAACCTTTTCATGAAATAAATAGAAAAAAGGATAAGGAATATAGAGCTAACATTGTTACACAGAGGGAGTGACATTTTCAAGGGGAACATGATGGCTGTACACAGAGAAAGCAGGGAACGATGTTAGTTACTCGCTGACACTGCTCACTTGTGTGCCTGTGCCTCTATCATACATGGGCCGTTTCACACGTGTTTCACACATCCGGTATTTCGCCGGATGCCGGATATGGCACACATGCAGTACAGTAGATTTATTTACAGTGGAAGTGTGGCGCCCTGGACAAGCCAGGTCGTCACAGGTACTACAACAACACACCCCACACCCCGGTTAGGCACATCAGTCACACACACAAATCCTTGTTGCCACCCTCCAGGGGCTGATGTCCACACCAGGTGGAGTGGAGCCTGGCGGTTGGCCCCACCCACCGAGGAGTTCACAGTCCTGGAGGCGGGAAAGGAAGTCAGAGAGTAGTTTTAGAGTCGAGTGAGAGAGGAGTGAAGTGGTAGTGGAGCAGACTGACCATGTCCGGGTACGTGGCCCAGGCACAAACAGCAAGGTTGGCAGACGGTGGTGACTGTTTGCAGGCGAGGCCGATTAACGCACAACCGTAAGGACCGGGGACGGGCGGTGGCCCTCCGGTACTGGACCGGGGAGCGAAGAGAAGCCAGCACCATTCGGCAGGGCCTACGGACCCCGACCAGGCTTGGAGTCGCCGTTAAACCGGTCAAATCCATCAGCGACGGGAACCTCCGGGGTTTCCCAGCAGCAAAGTCCCGACTGAAGGCAACCGCTCAACCGTGAAGGGAAATACAGCTACCGCCACAGCTAGAGTTCCCAGGGCCAGAGCCCGCGGGTATAAAGGGGCTTCTCTGGCAAATACACCGCTGGGGAGCGGGTTACCATCGGAGCTGACAGCACAACACAGGTGCAGGGAGAGACAGTCACCGCCAACCTACCGGGAGTGACCATCGCAGCCGGCTGCGGGACCCATCCATCCAGCCGTTTGTTTTACCAGAGACTCCGTCTACGTCATTGGCTGAGTGAGTACCATCGTGCCGTCTGGCACCACGCTGCCCCCGCGACCCTGCACCTCCCCAAACCCCGCTATCCACCTTCCAGTCACCATCATCGGGCCCCGGGACCACCAAATCCCCCTACCCACGGAGGGGAGAGAAAAACATCTCGGCTGCTCCCTGTCATCGCTCCCGGGATCCCCGTCCAGAGCAGCGGTGGTGTCCCAACCTCACCACAACCGTGGTTGGCGTCACGGACAACATCCCCCAAACCAAACCATCCCCTTTTCACTCACGGGTGAGGAGTGCCGATCGAGTTCCTGGATCCGGCCCACCGCTTGAGCCACCGAGCAGCAGCAGTGCCGGACCCGAGCGTTGGCGAGCGCAGCGCCCCGCCACCCGCGACAGAAGCGCAACACCATGTGGACAAATGCGGTTGTGCATGAAGCACACAACCACATGGTGTCACGCTTCCACTGTAGATGAATCTACTGCACTGCATCTGTGCTGTATCCGCCGAAATGCCGGATGTGTGAAACGGCGCTATGCTGTATGCCAGGGGGCTGCACAGCCACACAGGTAAGCAGTGTCAGTGAGTAATTAACACCGCACATCACTCTCTTTGTGACCCACTCAGTTCCTCCAGGTGTAAGTGTGCTTAGGGAGGTAGGCATGGGCGAGTGGACTCAGTTTCCTCACAGGCAAATTAGAGTTCAGAAATTTGGGATTGTATGTATGTATGTATGTATGCTGGATGCGTTTGGCGGACTACCTTCAGGCCAGTCCTGTTATGCTCCTTGTGACGCCCCTGGACTAGTCAGGTTGTCACAGGGTACTGCACGCTCTTTATTCTTAGTGCAGGACTCAACCCCCCCATGGTTCTGGGTTCCTAACCTGCAATACTGACTTCATCAGCATTCAAAAATCCCAATCACACCTCACACCACACCCTGTCAGACACACCAGTGGGCTGCTGAGCTGGAATAGGGCAGTCCACCTAGGGGTCAGACAGACTGGAAGTCGGCGATGGAGGAAGTGGAGAGCAGAGCAGAGCTGACAGGCAGAAGAGTAGTAGCCCTCAAGAAGTGAGGAGCTAGGGGGAGCATGTGGGTCCCGAGAGAGAGAAGATTGGGTTGCAGATGGTGATGGGGACCCGGAGGAGTCGGAGACCCGGTCGCGGGATATTGGGACTGGGTGCCTGGCTTAGTCTAGGAGGACAGTCAGCAGCAAGTACAATAGCCGGTCTGGGACTGAAAGCACGTCATGGTACTTGACCCTAGGTCGAGGAGTAGCTTAAAGCAACCCGGCAATTAACCTGCGGAGGATAGTGACTGTCACCACGAAGCTCAGAGATTGGGGGCCCTAGCGCAACGAGGGAGATAGGGCTTTCCAACCAAAGCAGCCCACTGAAATCCCAAGCGTGAGCTCCTGAGAGCAAGCTCCTCTACTCCCCATAGTAGGGAGCGGGGCCCGGACAGCTTCAAGCTCACAAATCTGTGTACGGAGGCAGGTGTACCGCCCCGCGGCCTCGGCCGTCAAGCCGCTCAGATCCGTGCTCGCGTTCTACAGGTGGTGGCTCGAGCCTTCCACGGACCCGAGGGTCACGTCGCTCTGCAAGGGGAGTTGGCGTTACACACGGGGGAATGCGGGTGTTTGGTTTTGGGGTGATTGTTCGTGACGCCACCCACGGGTTGTGGTGATGGTGAACACCACCGCTGCGGTGAAGGTACGGGGACTCCCGGGAGCGGTGTAGTGGCGCAGCTAGGTGTTGACCCCTCTGTGGGTCGGGGATGTTGGTCCCGGGGCCCGGTTGTGCGAAGGCCGGGGTGCAGGACGCAGGGTTGCGGTGCAGCGCGGTGCAGTGCCTGATGGCACCGTTGTACCCACGATTAAACCACACAGAGTCACTGGTAAACCAAACGATGGTATGAACAGGGCCTGCAGATTCCTAGTCAGGTTGGCAATGTCTACCTTTCTCCTGCACCTATGTTGTAGTTTGACCACTGTGCCTGAGCACTGGTAGTCCGCTCCCCGGCTTGTAGGTGTCGGAGGAGCTCCTTTGCCCGCAGGTGCTGGCCCTTGGATCTCTGACCTTTGGCGGTGGCTACTATCTGGACGGGTTGGGCTGTTGCCGTCAAACGGGACTTTGATGGGAATGAACCCCTGAGGTCCAAACTGCAATCAGTTAATTCGACTATGGTGTGGCATATAGCCTAGTTTGGGGTCTGAGTACCCTGCCTGGTGCTCCGGTATCCTGTTAGCTCCCCGGTTCGGTTCCGGCGGGCCACTACCCTGTCCCAGACCCTTACGGTTCCGCTGGTCGTGTTCCCGGTCTCCTGCAGTCGGCCACTGCCGTCTGCCTGCCTGACTGTTGTGGACTGACTCTCCACTCCACTGTCCTACACTGAACTCCACTCAACGCCTTCCTGCACTGGGCAGAACTGAACTCTTTGTGTTTTCCTGCCTCAGGCCAGCAGACTCCTCGGGGGGCATGTCTTTCCGCCTGACTCCGCCCACCTGGTGTGCCTGTCTAACACTGAGGGAGGCAATCAGGTCTTTATGGTTTACTGATGGTACCTCTCTAGTGTGGGGGTGTATGTGGTGATGTCGTAACCTGTGACCCCTGGGGTCTAGGGCATCACACAGGCTCCGGACCATCAGGCAGTACTGCAGGGGACAGAACGCGGACGAGCTCCCCCAAGAGGGCAGCGGTACCCAGAGACTTGGTTTACCACGTTGTCAGCGTCTGCTTTCCTTCTGAGTGAGTACCTGATCAGCCCCTGCTTTCAGCAAGCCTGTGCTCCCCCCTGCAATCCATCCCACCATCCAGAGTTCCAGGTCCTTTCCCTACCCGTGGAGGGTAACGTCATCTGGCTGCCCCGCTCCATCACCTCGGGTTCTCCCAACGACAGTGGCGGTACTCCCTCTTACCGCACACCACGGGTGGCGTCACAAACTATCTAATCCCCTGTAAATACCCCCCCATCACATTTTAGAGTGACCCTGAGCCCCCAGTAGCGACACCCGGGTACGGGCTGTTCGACCGCTGCTGGGGCAGTACAATATATCTTGCCAATAGCTGGGGGTCCGACCACTTGGATCTCCACTGATCTTGAGAACCGTGTGAATGGAGTGGTGGTTGATTTTGTGCATTCAAAGATAGCGCTCTGCTGTCCAGTGGTTATATTTAGATTCAATAAAGCAACATTGTAGATGGGCAACCACTGCATCTGTCAGACCCCCAGAAATCAGGAAGCTATTCATTATCCCATGTCGTATGTGTGATGCCCTGGACAAGCCAGGTAGTCACAGTTAGTGCCCCGCACAACACCAGTCCCCTAACAAGGTGACAGCAGCCAAACACTTTAAACCCTAGTCACCTCCCTCAGTGCTGGATGGACACACCAGGGGGCGGAACCAGGCAGTTAGCCACGCCCACCGAGGAGTTCAGAGAGCCTGAGGCAGGAAAAACTCAGTCAGTTTTAGTGTGAGGAGTCTGTGAGTGGAGGTGAAGTGAAGTGGAGGCAGGCCTGTGTGTCAGGTCTGCAACTAACTGACAGGTGCTAGGGTTGGAGCCCGGACACCTTTGGCTAGGAGGCATACAGAGGCCTCTGCCTGCAGGAGCCGGGAAGACGGCTCGGTGGAACAGTGGTGGAGCGGGACAGGGTAGTGGCCCGCCGGTACCGACCCTGGGAACCGACTGGAAACCGGAGCACAAAAGGGGGGTACTCAGACCCTGAAGCTAGGTACAGAAGCTACTGGGGGCTAGCTAATTAGCTGATTGTGGCTAGGACTATAGGTCCTTTCCCACCCGAAGTCCCGACTGAAGACAACAGCCCAATGAGGGGGATAGAAAGCCACCGCTCAGGCTGAGAGCTCTGTGTCGCCAGGGGTTTAAGGGGTTCTCAGAACCTGGCCAAGGGGTCGCTTCTGGAAAGGGGATCACGGTGTCGTGACCTGGTCTGTGATCCCTGGTTCCACAATAAAAAGGGGGGTATATACGTGGCGCCACCCATGGAATGAGATCAGAGATGACCACCGCTGCTGCAGAACCTCCGGGTGTGATGGAAAGGAGTTTGAGATGGGATGGCTCCCCACAGGTAGAACCTTCTTTCCGGGGCAGTGTGATAGTCTATGGGGAGGTGCAGGACACAAGCTCAATAAACAAGCAGATCCACGGTTTTGCAGTTTCTTAGCCTTTACTGTAGATGGAATTCAGCAGAGTACTGTCCACAGAGTCTGTGAAGGGTTCAGGGTTTCTCCCACCCAGCCGGGCCGTTTTGGCTTCCTTTTCTGCACTGTGCTTGTGTGGCCCTGCTGCTGTGTAAACTAGGCAGACGGCCCTGTTCTCCTCCCGGGTACTGACCTGACAGGCAACTCGAGTCCTTACTTGTATGTTCCTGAACTCTCTTGTGTTGCTGTGTCTGTGGTACAGGTGAAGAATATGGAATCTTCACTTCTCCGGTGTTAGTTGTGCGGTGTGTAATCTGTACAGCCTCGGATCCGGCATCCGTTCTGTGCACTGCACTGGGGTGAGTTCAGCAATACTCTGTCTCCCAGGTATGTTCCTCTGCTTTATCTGTCTCCTTCCTCAGACCCTCGGCTTAGGCCTGGAATTGGTCAGCGGATCCTGCGGTGAGCTAGAGCCAGCTCCAACCTGCAGATCCTTCTTCCTCAGTCCTCTGCACTGACTGAACAAATAAACTGACCACTTCCTCTCCACACCAGAATATACAGGGAAGCAGCTTGGTCTCCCCCTTTTGGCCAGGAGGTGCTAGTGTTGTGTGGGGAGTTAACCCTTTGTGTTGTTACTGTGGCAACCCTGGGGTGCTACATTCCCCCTTAGTGAAGAACAGTACTCCAGGAATGTGAAAGAAACAAACAAGTTTTCAACAACAATTGTTTACATACAGAGTCCCAAAAGGAAAAATACAAAAACCCATAAAGTTCAACAAAAGTCCAAAAAGTTCAAAAAGCAGTCTCTCCAGGGCTTATTCTATTGCCTCCGAGGCTGATGAAGGTACACACTCAGTCTTTACCACAACTAGTCCTGTTGTAGGTATTGTCCATATTTAATAAAGAGGAAATTGTTTAAGAATATGTAAGTGTTCATACAGGATAGTCTCTGTAGGTACTGGGCTTATGGGTCTTAACGTTACAAACATATAAACATTTCAATAGCCAAACGCTTCTTACAGGTGTCTCTACTCTGGTCGTAAGTGCAGTAGGCCTCACAGCCCTGGGCCACCACCCATGTGATCAAATTGTAACTCTCCGTGCTGCCACCTTACACCACTCTTCTCTCACCTTTTCTGTACACTAAACTGTTACGGTTTCTCATATAAACATTATAACATACAGTTAGGTCCAGAAATATTTGGACAGTGACACAAGTTTTGTTATTTTAGCTGTTTACAAAAACATGTTCAGAAATACAATTATATATATAATATGGGCTGAAAGTGCACACTCCCAGCTGCAATATGAGAGTTTTCACATCCAAATCGGAGAAAGGGTTTAGGAATCATAGCTCTGTAATGCATAGCCTCCTCTTTTTCAAGGGACCAAAAGTAATTGGACAAGGGACTCTAAGGGCTGCAACTAACTCTGAAGGCGTCTCCCTCGTTAACCTGTATTCAATGAAGTAGTTAAAAGGTCTGGGGTTGATTACAGGTGTGTGGTTTTGCATTTGGAAGCTGTTGCTGTGACCAGACAACAAGCGGTCTAAGGAACTCTCAATTGAGGTGAAGCAGAACATCCTGAGGCTGAAAAAAAAGAAAAAATCCATCAGAGAGATAGCAGACATGCTTGGAGTAGCAAAATCAACAGTCGGGTACATTCTGAGAAAAAAGGAATTGACTGGTGAGCTTGGGAACTCAAAAAGGCCTGGGCGTCCACAGATGACAACAG
Organism: Anomaloglossus baeobatrachus; assembly: GCF_048569485.1. Classification (NCBI taxonomy): domain Eukaryota; kingdom Metazoa; phylum Chordata; class Amphibia; order Anura; family Aromobatidae; genus Anomaloglossus; species Anomaloglossus baeobatrachus. Next base: position 158,173,429 of record NC_134355.1, on the reverse strand, counting down.
TGGTGAATGATCGCCGCATACTTTCTTTGGTGAAGAAGAACCCGTTCACAACATCAACTGAAGTCCAGAACACTCTCAGTGATGTAGGTGTATCTGTCTCTAAGTCAACAGTAAAGAGAAGACTCCATGAAAGTAAATACAAAGGGTTCACATCTAGATGCAAACCATTCATCAATTCCAAAAATAGACAGGCCAGAGTTAAATTTGCTGAAAAACACCTCATGAAGCCAGCTCAGTTCTGGAAAAGTATTCTATGGACAGATGAGACAAAGATCAACCTGTACCAGAATGATGGGAAGAAAAAAGTTTGGAGAAGAAAGGGAACGGCACATGATCCAAGGCACACCACATCCTCTGTAAAACATGGTGGAGGCAACGTGATGGCATGGGCATGCATGGCTTTCAATGGCACTGGGTCACTTGTGTTTATTGATGACATAACAGCAGACAAGAGTAGCCGGATGAATTCTGAAGTGTACCGGGATATACTTTCAGCCCAGATTCAGCCAAATGCCGCAAAGTTGATCGGACGGCGCTTCATAGTACAGATGGACAATGACCCCAAGCATACAGCCAAAGCTACCCAGGAGTTCATGAGTGCAAAAAAATGGAACATTCTGCAATGGTCAAGTCAATCACCAGATCTTAACCCAATTGAGCATGCATTTCACTTGCTCAAATCCAGACTTAAGACGGAAAGACCCACAAACAAGCAAGACCTGAAGGCTGCGGCTGTAAAGGCCTGGCAAAGCATTAAGAAGGAGTAAACCCAGCGTTTGGTGATGTCCATGGGTTCCAGACTTAAGGCAGTGATTGCCTCCAAAGGATTCGCAACAAAATATTGAAAATAAAAATATTTTGTTTGGGTTTGGTTTATTTGTCCAATTACTTTTGACCTCCTAAAATGTGGAGTGTTTGTAAAGAAATGTGTACAATTCCTACAATTTCTATCAGATATTTTTGTTCAAACCTTCAAATTAAACGTTACAATCTGCACTTGAATTCTGTTGTAGAGGTTTCATTTCAAATCCAATGTGGTGGCATGCAGAGCCCAACTCGCGAAAATTGTGTCACTGTCCAAATATTTCTGGACCTAACTGTATGTACATTTTATATGCAATTTCACATTAGTCTTTATATCTTGCTGGTATCTGACCTTGAGTACTACGCTGTGACCTGCGTACTGCTGGTGTACTGGGTGTACTTAGCATAATGGTGTGGGTGGAAGTGTACCTATTTGGTGTTTCTGGTAATTGTGAGGATGGGGGACTGACTGTAGGACTGGCAAGCTCACTGGGACCAGGAATCTGTTCTTTCTCTATGGGTTCAACTTCCAGTTCTTCTTGTCTTGGGACTTCCTGTGGTACGGATTCTGATGCTGGTTCCACCACTTGAGGGAAGGCGATCATTAGGACTACTACTGCTCCATAGTAATTTGGCCAAGTTTTTGGGAAATCTCCTAAGACTGTATGGAACACATGTTCTTCATTCTTGACAGGTTGTACCTGTACGGGTAAGGTGACTTCTGGTATTTTCAGGGTTTCAGGACACGGTTTGAGTTGATCTCTTGACACGACAGATGATGTCCTTCCTTCCAAGACACACTTTGGGATTATCCATACTCGATGTTAAGACTGTATATGGAGTGGTTTTCCACTGATTATCCAATTTGTTCGTGCGTCGTTTCCTCTTGAGAACTTGGTCACCAGGTTGCAATGGGGTTGCTAGAGCATGCTGGTTAAAGGTTCTCTCCTATCTCCCCCTAGCTTGTTGGAGACTTTTCTCTATGCACTCTTGTACTTGGCGATACTGTTGCTGACGTAGAGTATCCCAATTGGATTCTTGAACTTCTGCATCTGGCTTCAGAATTCCCATATCTAAATCAATTGGCAGTTTACCGGGCCTTGCACACATGAGGTAAGCGGGGGTGCAGTTTGTAGAACTCACCAGGACATGATTGTACAAGTCCACCAAGTCGGGCAATTTCTATGGCCATTGATTTCTTTCTGACTCTGGTAAGGTCTTCAACAGGTCAATCACAATATGGTTCATCTTCTCGCATAAGCCATTTGTTTGGGGATGGTATGCTGTTCTGCGGATCTTTTTACAGCCATACATGTTGCAGAATTCTTGAAAGATCTGTGATTCAAATGCTGGACCTTGATCTGCAAGAACCTGTTCTGGGTAACTATGGGGTCTGCAAAAGTACGTCTGGAATTCTTTAGCTGTTGTTTTAGCTGTAAGGTCTTTCACAGGTACCACCACTAAGAAGCGTGAATAATGGTCCACGATGGTTAAGGCATAGACATAGCCGGACCGGCTTGGTGACAACTTGACGTGGTCTAATGTGACTAGCTCGAGTGGTTGCTTGGTTACTATGGACTGGAGTGGAGCTCTCTGGTTCTGTTGATCCTTTCTTCTGAGGTTTCACGGGCCACATTTTCTACACCAATATTCGATTGATTTCCTCATGCCAACCCAGTAGACTCTTTCTCTTAAGAGCACTTCCAACTTTTTCCAACCAAAATGACCAGCACCGTCGTGGTAAGCTTCCAGAACCATCTTGATGTCTCTCTTGGGCATGATAATCTGCCACACCAACTCATGTGTTTTTGGATTGGTGTGCCTTCTACAGAGCTTCCCTTGGTACAGGAACAATTTACCTCTCTCCTTCCAGAGATGTTGTGTCTCAGCTGGGGCATTCTGGTTAGGGTACGCACCTTGTTGTGTAAGCAGTTCTTTCACTAGCTTCACAGCTGGATCGCTGTCTTGTGTCTCAGCCCATCCGTGGTGTGCTAACGAGTTGAGATTTGCCTGTTGTTGTTTTTGGTAGACACTCGGTTGATACTGTCCCACCTTAGGACGGTGAAAGGCTGGCAGCTCAATTTCTTCCAGACCCTCCGGTTCCTCTTCCACGTCCCCTGAGTGTGGCATCCGGGATAAGGCATCTGCATTCCCATTCTTGCAGCCTGCCCTGTAGTTGATGACAAAGTTGTAGTTTAACAGTCGGGCTATCCATCGTTGTTCCAGTGCACCTAATTTTGCCAGGTCCAGGTGGGTCAACGGATTGTTGTCAGTAAAGATGGTAAATTCTGTAGCTGCCAGGTAGTGTTTCAAATGCTCTGTTACAGCCCAAACTACTGCCAGTAGTTCTAACTTGAAGGAGCTGTAATTCTCAGGGTTTCTTTCTGTAGGTCGGAGCTTCCTGCTTGCAAAGGCAATGACTCTCTCTTTGCCTTCCTGGTTTTGAGACAATGCTGCTCCCAGTCCTACATTGCTGGCATCCGTGTACAAAATGAAGGGTTGATGGTAATCTGGATATGCCAGGATCTCTTCTCCTAGAAAAATGAGAAGCTGTGGAAAAAGAAGCGCAAATAGGGTCTTATCCGAGTAATATGTGGGGTGAAATAAAGAGATTCACTCACCCCGAGAGTTGTGAGAGTCACAACTACTATGCAGGCAAAAAATCACGGCCAAAGGCAGCAGCACCCAAATGGCTGATAACAGAGAATGGTGAAGTAGGGCTTGCACGGCCGCGCCAGTGACCACTCTGACCATAGAGAGTTAATGTTCCTTTATTTCATCTTTAGGTCGACGCGTTTCTGGAGTCTCTGCTCCCTTCCTCAGGACACACAGGAAAAAAGTACATCAAATCTGCTAGACCATGAGGACTGCAGGATCTATATACATTCCGTCATGATGACGTCAAAACCCAACCTTTTTCAAAAAAAATCGGCGGGAAAGACACATAAAAAAAAAACAAAAACACACATGACAATAAAAATCACGATCAAAGAAAATAAACAAGAGGAATGATTACATATGAAAATATCATCATATTATCTCATAAAATGAAATAAAATAAAGGTTTGAAATAAAAAGAAAAAAAGAAAAAAATGTGTGGATTATTGTGTGTTAAAATAAAGTACGGGAAAAAAAACCCTGCACTTCAGTGCCGCTCTGAAGCGGTCTCGAACCCCTGGGAATATTAGCTCCTTTCTCAAAGAGGTGGCATATCAAAGGGAGAAACCATGCCTCCACCTTAGGAGTCCTGAAAACACCCTTTGAAACCAAGTATAGAAAGAAACACCTATAGAAGTGTAGCTGTGGGGAGATACGTACAATTAATAGTGTTAACGTGACAATCCTGCGTAAGTAAACGTAAATTACCTAAGAAGGGGTGAAGAAAGTTCAGAGCGTGGGAAAAAAGAGAGTGCGCATGTCAAAAAAAGGGTCCGGAGCTTGTTGAGACGAGGTGAAGAAAGTTCAAAGCGTGGGAAAAAAGGAAGTGCGCATGTTTATTTTCTTTGATCGTGATTTTTATTGTCATGTGTGTTTTTGTTTTTTTTTTTATGTGTCTTTCCCGCCGATTTTTTTTGAAAAAGGTTGGGTTTTGACGTCATCATGACGGAATGTATATAGATCCTGCAGTCCTCATGGTCTAGCAGATTTGATGTACTTTTTTCCTGTGTGTCCTGAGGAAGGGAGCAGAGACTCCAGAAACGCGTCGACCTAAAGATGAAATAAAGGAACATTAACTCTCTATGGTCAGAGTGGTCACTGGCGCGGCCGTGCAAGCCCTACTTCACCATTCTCTAGGATCTCTTCTCCTGTCAGTGCTCACTTCAACTTCTTAAAGGCCTCATCTCTCACTCCACTGGAAAGGAGGATTCCGGGCTGCAGACTTCTTTGACTGTCCTACCAGGATGTCTTGTAGGGGTGCTGCTAACTTCGTGAACCCTTTTATGAATCTTCTATAGTAGCCACCAGTCCCAGGAATTGCCTCACCTCTTTCACGCTGGTGGGTCTCGGCCAATCTCTTATCACAGTAACTTTTTCAGGATCCGGTGCTACCCCTTCTGAACTCACGACATGTCCCAGGTACTGCACCCTTGGCTTTAGAAGGTGATACTTGGATGGCTTGATTTTCATGCCGTATCCGGATAAGGCTTCAAACACTTCTGTCAGATCTTGTAGATGCTGTTCATAGCTCTTGGAACACCAAATTATTGGCCTAATCACAATAGTGCTAACTCTAGAAACCAGAAAAACCAATAAAAAAAACAGAGTAAATAGCAAGAATAAAATCAAATAATTTTATTGAGAACATTATTTTTTTAAAAAATTTTTTTTAAAACTATGAATATATAGAACAATACAGGGGATGTCTGCCAAAAACAACCAATCCAATCACTGCTTCACTTTGCGTATGTGTGTAACACAGATGAACCACTGATATTCACTTATAAATGTGCAAAAAAAGGGGAATTAAATAACATGCTCCACGCAAGAAAATCTCCCATAGTGTATTGCACTATCCCAGAGAAGATTATTGCACAGCCCCAGGAAACATGAACAACAGTGGTTTAAATAACCTCAGAATGACAAAAAATAAATTAATATTGCACTCTCCCATCAATACATCAAAAATTCACAAACCAGTGCATATTATAAAGCTTATTTCAGATGTAACTTCCTTATGGACAGAATTAATAAGGATTATAATTCACTTGCCCACATAAACAAAGATAAGAATGCCCAAGAGGGATATATAAATAAGAGGGTAGTGATGACACAATTCATAAAAAAATATAATCCTGTCCAAAGAAAAAGTACTAAGCAGAAAAATACATAGAAAAAAATATACCAGCCAAAGATAAATGCAGAAGGGAGAGCAGGATACACAAGCAGTTAATATAGAACAAATGCCAGACTGCCATATGTCATACTGGAAGCGGATGGAGAGGACAAATACCCTGACGGCCGTTTCGCCTAGGGCTTCTTCGTGAGAAGAAGCCCTAGGCGAAACGGCCGTCAGGGTATTTGTCCTCTCCATCCGCTTCCAGTATGACATATGGCAGTCTGGCATTTGTTCTATATTGACTGCTTGTGTATCCTGCTCTCCCTTCTGCATTTATCTTTGGCTGGTATATTTTTTCTATGTATTTTTCTGCTTAGTACTTCTTTTTCTTTGGACAGGATTATATTTTTTTATGAATTGTGTCATCACTACCCTCTTATTTATATATCCCTCTTGGGCATTCTTATCTTTGTTTATGTGGGCAAGTGAATTATAATCCTTATTAATTCTGTCCATAAGGAAGTTACATCTGAAATAAGCTTTATAATATGCACTGGTTTGTGAATTTTTGATGTATTGATGGGAGAGTGCAATATTAATTTATTTTTTGTCATTCTGAGGTTATTTAAACCACTGTTGTTCATGTTTCCTGGGGCTGTGCAATAATCTTCTCTGGGATAGTGCAATACACTATGGGAGATTTTCTTGCGTGGAGCATGTTATTTAATTCCCCTTTTTTTGCACATTTATAAGTGAATATCAGTGGTTCATCTGTGTTACACACATACGCAAAGTGAAGCAGTGATTGGATTGGTTGTTTTTGGCAGACATCCCCTGTATTGTTCTATATATTCATATTTTTAAAAAACATTTTTTAAAAAAATAATGTTCTCAATAAAATTATTTGATTTTATTCTTGCTATTTACTCTGGTTTTTTCATTGTTTTTTCTTTTTTCATAGCTCTTGGAGTAGACTATGATGTCATCCAGGTACAGGAGGACAGTTTCGAAGTTCTTATGTCCTAGGCAGTAGAGTTGAGTGCGGTTCGCGGTTCAAGGTTCTCCAGTTCGCGGCTCGAGTGATTTTGGGGGCTGTTCTAGATCGAACTAGAACTCGAGCTTTTTGCTAAAGCTCGATAGTTCTAGAAACGTTCGAGAACGGTTCTAGCAGCAAAAAGACAAGCTAATTACTAGCTGGCTTTCCGCTGTAATAGCGTAAGACTCACACTATTATGAAATTTCAGCGTATAGTGCGCATTCAGATCACTGCTGTTTGGATAATGGCGATCGCCATTTTTTTTTTTTTCCTTGTCTTCCTTCCCTAAGCGCGCGCGTGTAGTGGGGCGAGCCAGCATGTCAGCCAATCCCAGACACACACACAGCTAAGTGGACTTTTAGCCAGAGAAGCAACGGCATGTGTGATAGGATGTCCATGTCACATGTCCATGCATTATAAAAACGGACATTTTCCTCCAGCACGCCATTATCTGCCTTCTGCGTCTTGGTGTCAGTCACCGCTGGCGTAGCTCCTGTCTCCGATACTGCTGTGTACGCTCTATACACAGCACTATACAGAATAGGGATAGAAGTTTCTATTAGTCCTTGTAAGGGCTAATACCGGCAGGGTCAGAGCCATAGGTGACAGTCAGGTCCGTGAAAACAGATTTTAACAGCTACACAAGATGACAGCGTCTGTGTAGCTAAGGTCAGGGATTTCCTCGCTGCATTTCCCCATTAGGAGGGATAGAAAGGGAGGCTTCCTTTCCTCTACCCAGACCCACAACCCTGCCACTGTTCCCTCCTGCCCTTTGCACACTCAAACTCATTGTTACTAAGCCATTATACTAGCAAACACTGAGTAAACTTAGTGGCATCCTAAAAGTGGCTGTTGGACTTCCATTAGTGTCCCACTGGTGCAAAGCTATTTGCAGCACCACTGCATTGCACACTCAAACTCATTGTTACTAAGCCATTATACTAGCAAACACTGAGTAAACTTAGTGGCATCCTAAAAGTGGCTGTTGGACTTCCATTAGTGTCCCACTGGTGCAAAGCTATTTGCAGCACCACTGCATTGCACACTCAAACTCATTGTTACTAAGCCATTATACTAGCAAACACTGAGTAAACTTAGTGGCATCCTAAAAGTGGCTGTTGGACTTCCATTAGTGTCCCACTGGTGCAAAGCTATTTGCAGCACCACTGCATTGCACACTCAAACTCATTGTTACTAAGCCATTATACTAGCAAACACTGAGTAAACTTAGTGGCATCCTAAAAGTGGCTGTTGGACTTCCATTAGTGTCCCACTGGTGCAAATCTATGTGCAGCACCTCTGCATTGCACACTCAAACTCATTGTTACTAAGCCATTATACTAGCAAACTATGCTGCCAGTTTAAGGGCCGTAGTTGCATTGTCAGGGATAGTTATTGTTGTTTATTCTGCTGTTAATAAAGATAGACCACCGCTGCAATCTACACCACCTCTCAATTTTTACTACCACATTTTAAGTGCACAATCTTGTCGCAATCAAAATGAGTGTCAAAATGACAGATGCTGGTGGAAAGGGGAAGAGTCGTGTTGGAAAAGAAAAAAAAGGGTTTGTCCGTGGGGAAGGTGGCAAAGCTCTATTAACATCTACTGAAGATAGACCATCTTCCAGCAAAAGTAAGATGTCTACTACTTACCGTGGACAATCCGATGTGCTCCCTTTTTTACGGACACGAACAACTGGAACAAAGGTAGATGATGGCCAAAAAAAGAAAATGCTTGAATGGATCTCAAGTGGTCCAACAAGTGCCCTCTCCTCCACCTCAACTACCGCATCCAAAAAACACCAGTCCTCTGAGTTGTCATCCCAATCACACTTGCTTTCTCCCAGCTCTGAAGTCTCCATTCGCCCTGCACAGTATGGTGGAACTGAGATGGCTGAGTCTGCAGAGCTGTTCAGTCACACTATAGCCTGGGAATCAGAGGTCTGCTCCCAAGCTACAGTGAGTACAGACCAGGAAATGGTCTGCAGTGATGCCCAAAACCTTTGTGACTCTGATTCAGGCCGTGATGACCAAGTTTCTGAGCATAATGTTGACCCTTATTCACAAACTGAAACACCTGTTGTAATAGACAATGAGGAACATACTGATGACGATGAGACGCAGATACCAGATTGGGATGACAACTTAAATATTCGGGCAGGGCAAGAAGAGGCTCGGTCTGAGGGTGAGGGGAGTGCAAACACAACAATTGATGAGGAAGTTCTAGATCCCACCTACTGTCAGGCCCTCGAGGAGGTCAACAGAGACGGTGGAGGAGGATGCAACTGACGACGAAGTTACCTTGCGCCTTCCTGGACAGAGTCGGAGTACTGGTAGCACGTCTACAACTGCATCCTCACCCACCACTGTGCCTCTGAGCACTAGTCGGGGTGGATCAGCAGGTCGCATGCCCTCTAAGCCTTGCCTAGCCTGGTCCTTTTTTGACATAGCAAAAGATTGCCCAAATTATGTGATCTGTAAAATTTGTCGCGATTCTGTTAGTAGACGGCAAAACCTAAGCAGTTTGACAAATTCTTCCATGAATCGTCACATGAATAAATATCATATGTCCCAGTGGGAAGCTCACCGTGCTGCAATGCGGCCTAGCGGAGCGAACCATCCATCGCCTGCCCCTTCCAGTGCATCCGCGCGCTCGTCATCTTCTAGGACTGTGGGGACAGCTGTCACACCTGGTTTTCCACGCACAACTTCCACCGCTGTAACCGCAACAGGCAGTTTGCTTGGTAGGTCGTCAGTTGGTTTGGAAGGGGAAACAAGTGTGTGTGTACAGCTCTCTCAGACATCGATAGCACCAACGTTGGATGAAGGCAACATCATGTCTACGCCTGCACTTTCCTCACAAACCTGCATTTTTCCAGGGACACCCTACTCAACACCGTCTACACACAGCAGCCAGATCTCTGTCCCTCAGATGTGGACAAATAAAAGGCCATTTCCTGCGACCCATGACAAAGCTAAGAGGTTGACTTTATCCATGCACCAATGTTAATCTATCATTGAGGTCACACGTGCGTTATTCCATAAGGTCCGTGTGTCCGTGTCCATGATGCGTATGTGTTTCCGTTTTGCACGGAAGCATGTCTGTTTTTTGCACGGAACATGCACACACGGACCCCATGAAAGTCAATGGGTCTGTGCGCACAATAACGTGACACGGATGCATCTCTGTATGCTCCGTGTACGTTTTGTGCTTTTTTGTAGCGATGTCGGTCATTCTTTCTTTTTCTGTCTATGTCGGTTAATCTCCCTCTGTCCGTCGGTCGGTCTCTCTCTGTCTGTCGGTCTCTCTGTCTTGTCTGTCCCTCTGTGTCTGTCGATCAGTCTCCCCCTTCTCTCATACTTACCGATCCCCGATCACCGGCGCGGCGCTGCACGGCTGCTTACTAAACTCCGGCGGCTTTTACTATTTTGAAAAAGCCGGCCGCTCATTAATCAATCTCGTATTCCCTGCTTTCCCTGCTCACCGGCGCCTATGATTGGTTGCAGTGAGACACGCCCCCACGCTGAGTGACAGCTGTCTCACTGCAGCCAATCACAGCCGCTGGTGGGTGGGTCTATACTGTGCAGTAAAAAAAACAAATAAATAATTAAAAAAAACGATGTGCAGTCCCCCCCCATTTTGATACCAGTCAGGGCAAAGTCACACAGCTGAAGGCTGGTATTCTCCGGATGGGGAGCTCCACGTTATGGGGAGCCCCCCAGCCTAACAATATCAGCCAGCAGCCGCCCAGAATTGCCGCATCTATTAGATGCGACAGTTCTGGGACTTTACCCGGCTCTTCCCGAATTGCCCTGGTGCGTTGGCAATCGGGGTAATAAGGAGTTAATGGCAGCCCATAGCTGCCCCTAAGTCCAAGATTAATCATTGCAGGTGTCTCCCCGAGATACCTTCCATGATTAATCTGTACGTTACAGTAAATAAACACACACAACGAAAAATCCTTTATTTACAATAATAAACACTAACAAATACCCTCGTTCACCAATTTATTATGCCCCAAATACCCATCCATGTCCGGCGTAACCCACGGAGGTCCCTCATCGCTTCCAGCTCTGCTGCATGAAGGTGACAGGAGCTGCAGAAGAACACCGCCGCTCCTGTCACCTCCACGCAGCAACTGAAGTGAGCCGCGCGATCAGCTGAGCTGTCACTGAGGTTACTCGCGGCCACCACTGGATCCTCAAACTGTGACAGCAAGTCGCCCGAGTGACAGCGATGAAGTCACAGGTGAGTTGCAGTCACGGGTGGAGGATCCAGCTAGCCGCGGGTAACCTGAGTGACGGCAGTGCTAATCGCGCTGCTCACTTCAGTCACTCAGGGGATTAGCGGTCACCGGTGAGTCCTTCACGGGTGACCGCTAATCAGTACACGACACAGACAAAGCCGCGGGATGACAATGAAGTCGGGTGAAGTTCACCCGAGTTCATTCTCAGCGCGCGACTCTGTCTGCTGTCTGCGGGTATGCATCAATGACATTTAGCATCACACACGGACATTTCACACGGACAACACACACACGTCAGTTACGAAACTCACGCACACACGGGCATTACACACGCACACACGGCTAGCATACGCAATTCACACAGATGCCATACGGACCATAAAAACGGACACAAAAACGGGACACGGACCCGAAAAACGGACCGTAACACACGTGCGTGTTTTTCACGGATGAGGTGTGTCCAAACTTTTGGTCTGTACTGTGTATATATATATATATATATATATATATATATATATATATATGTATATACATACAGTCATATGAAAAAGTTTGGGCACCCCTATTAATGTTAACCTTTTTTCTTTATAACAACTTGGGTTTTTGCAACAGCTATTTCAGTTTCATATATCTAATAACTGATGGACTGAGTAATATTTCTGGATTGAAATGAGGTTTATTGTACTAACAGAAAATGTGCAATCTGCATTTAAACAAAATTTGACTGGTGCAAAAGTATGGGCACTTCAACATAAAAGTGACATTAATATTTTGTAGATCCTCCTTTTGCAAAAATCACAGCCTCTAGTCGCTTTCTGTAGCTTTTAATGAGTTCCTGGAGCCTGGATGAAGGTATATTTGACCATTCCTGTTTACAAACAATTCCAGTTCAGTTAAGTTTGATGGTCGCCAAGCATGGACAGCACGCTTCCAATCATCCCACAGATGATCAATGATATTCAGGTCTGGGGACTGGGATGGCCATTCCAGAACATTGTAATTGTTCCTCTGCATGAATGCCTGAGTAGATTTGGAGCGGTGTTTAGCATCATTGTCTTGCTGAAATATCTATCCCGTGCGTAACTTCAACTTCGTCACTGATTCTTGCACATTATTGTCAAGAATCTGCTGATACTGAGTTGAATCCATGCGACCCTCAACTTCAACAAGATTCCCGATGCCGGCATTGGCCACACAGCACCAAAGCATGATGGAACCTCCACCAAATTTTACTGTGGGTAGCAAGTTCTTTTCTTGGAATGCCGTGGTTTTTTGCCTCCATGCATAACGCCTTTTTGTATGACCAAACAACTCAATCTTTGTTTCATCACTCCACAGGATCTTCTTCCAAAATGTAACTGGCTTGTCCAAATGTGCTTTTGCATACCTCAGGCGACTCTGTTTGTGGCGTGCTTGCAGAAACGGCTTCTTTCGCATCACTCTTCAATAGAGCTTCTCCTTGTGCAAAGTATGCTGTATTGTTGACCGATGCACATTGACACCATCTGCAGCAAGATGATGCTGCAGGTCTTTGGAGGTGGTCTGTGGATTGTCCTTGACTGTTCTCACCATTCTTCTTCTCTGCCTTTCTGATATTTTTCTTGGCCTGCCACTTCTGGGCTTAGCAAGAACTGTACCTGTGGTCTTCCATTTCCTTACTATGTTCCTCACAGTGGAAACTGACAGTTTAAATCTCTGAGACAATTTTTTGTATCCTTCCCCTAAACAACTATTTTGAATAATCTTTGTTTTCAGATCATTTGAGAGTTGTTTTGAGGAGCCCATGATGCCACTCTTCATAGGAGATTCAAATAGGAGAACAACTTGCAAGTGGCCACCTTAAATACCTTTTCTCATGATTGGATACACCTGCCTATGAAGTTTAAAGCTCAATGAGGTTACAAAACCAATTTAGTGCTTTAGTCAGTCAGTAAAAAGTAGTTAGGAGTGTTCAAATCCAGAAATTGATAAGGGTGCCTATACTTTTGCACCGATCAAATTTTGTTTAAATGCGGATTGCACATTTTCTATTAGTACAATAAACCTCATTTCAATTCAGAAATATTACTGAGTCCATCAGTTATTAGATATATGAAACTGAAATAGCTGTTGCAAAAACCCAAATTGTTATAAAGAAAAAAGGTTAACATTAATAGGGGTGCCCAAATTTTTTCATATGACTGTATATATGTGTGTATGTTTATGTGTGTATATACTGTATATATAAATTGTTATAAAGAAAAAAGGTTAACATTAATAGGGGTGCCCAAATTTTTTCATATGACTGTATATATGTGTGTATGTTTATGTGTGTATATACTGTATATATATATAGATATGTGTGTGTATAGCGGGCTTTACACGCTACGATATATCTAACGAGATGTCGGCGGGGTCACGTCGTAAGTGACGCACATCCGGCATCGTTAGTGATATCGTAGCGTGTGACAGCTTTGAACGAGCAGAAATACTCACCTTCTTGTTCATCGTTGACACGTCGCTCATTTTCTAAATATCGAACGTCCGGTTGTTCAATGTTCCTGAGGCAGCACACATCGCTCCGTGTGACACCTCGGGAACGATGAACAACAGCTTACCTGCGTCCCGCCGGCAATGCAGAAGGAAGGAGGTGGGCGGGATGTTACGTCCCGCTCATCTCCGCCTCTCCGCTTCTATTGGCCGGCCGCTGTGTGACGTCGCTGTGACGCCGAACGTCCCTCCCCCTTCAGGAAGTGGATGTTCGCCGTCCACAGCGAGGTCGTTCGGGAGGTAAGTACGTGTGACAGGGGTGACCGACTTTGTGCGACACGGGCAACAAATTGCCCGTGACGCACAAACGATGGGAGCGGGTGTGATTGCACGATAAATTGACGCGTGTAACGGGGCCTTATATCTGTATACATATCTGTGTGTATGTGGCGCCCCTGAACCCCTCAAGGTGCTACAAGGATCTACATCCCCACCAGGATGAAGGGCCTACCCCCTTAGGGACCCAGAAGCCCAGTGCCGATACCACCAAAAACCCAGGTAATCCCAGTTTTCCCCAACAATCCCCCATACAGTGGTACTTAGCTAGGGTGGGACCAATGCATGGCCGCCTAGAGGTGGAGCCACTCCTCTCCACTGGAGAAGAAGCAACCCCCATCTGATCCAGTGACGGAAGCCCAGGAGATGACGTCATCTGGAGCCGCGGAGGAGGCAGCAACCAGTGCTGACGACTGTCCCCAGGTACTGTGCCCAGTCGCTGTCGGGGCTCCGGCAGTGAGCTACCATGATCCAGGTAGTGAGAAAGAGCGGTCGTCACCTGGGAGTGGGCACGGGTTGAAGAGGACACCCGAGGAGGTTGCCAGGCCATCATCGCCCAGTTGGCCCGGGAGCGGGAGCAGCAGGAGGCGCAGCGGGCACAGGCGGAGGCCAGAGACCTCCAGGAGAAGCAGCGCCTGCGGCTCCCCAACTACCATGCCCTGGGCTTGATGTACCAGGGTGTTGTTGAGCGGTTCAGCATCAACGAGGATGGGGGCTCATTGCAGAGCCTGGTCTGAAGGAGGGAGTGTTCATCTCCCGCCGGGATGTGAGACCCCATCTCCTCAGAGGACACCCTGATCGGGATCTGCATGTGGGTGACAAGGTTGCCTACACCCGGCACTATGGAGAGCTGGGCTTGATGTGCAGGTCCTTGCTGAAAAGTCAACCCCCGCTCCCACTTCAACACCCACTTCAGCAGCAGTGCCTCAGCTGCCACCAGGAGGCAGTACAAGTGCACGGGACTAGTGCACACAGACTCTAAGTGATAATCCCAGGAGGCCAAGTGAACCTCATGGCCCCTACCCAGCACCTTGGTAGCCATGACCTGATATGCTACCAGTTAAATTGTTTGTTGTTTGAACATTGGACTCTTCCAGATTGAAATAATTACCAGTTAATGTGTTGATAAAAAAATGGACCCCAGGCTGCAGGACTGGCAGCAGGAAACACAAACTTGTGTCTTGTAAATAGTTGCACCAGTTGTGCCCCACCAGGGTACACCCATCCAGCGGACTATGCTGTGAGCACCGCCACCAGGAAAGGTCTGGGACAGAGATGGTCCGGACCTAGTCACTAGTGAAACCGGTGACCTGCCTCCTTAGAAGGGTTCTGGGACCAGGATCTTTGGGTGGTGGGTGCAGGGAGGGATACCCAGGTTGAAACGTTTTAAAGTGATGAACCTCCCCTGTGTGGGATGACCAGTTATGTGTTTACATGTAAAATAAAAGAAAAAGATGTGTAACCAGTTTTACCTTGCAGCCCGAGGACGTGGTGGAATTAACCAAGGGGCAATGTAGTGCCCCTGAACACCTCAGGGTGCTACAAGGTTCTGTATCCCCACCAGGATGCAGGGCCTAACCCCTTAGAGACCCATAACCCCAGTGCCGGTACCACCAAAAACCCAGTTAATCCCAGTTTTCCCCAACAAACCCTCATACAATGGTACTTAGCTAGGGTGGGACCAATGGATGGCCGCCTAGAGGTGGAGCCACTCCAGTCCACTAGTTGACCAGGTGGGAGGCGCTTACTGTGGAGACTAGGGAGTTCAGAATTGACAGCAGAGGAGTGAAGGTGTGACTGAGCAACGTCCTGACTCGGGTTGACGGTGACCTGGTACCAAGGAGAAGTGGTTATAGGTGGAGTACGGTGGAGTACTCCCGGAAGTATGCACCGACGAGGTACAGGACCCTAGGACAGGAAAGAGCTTCAAGCCGACCTGTTAACACCTGCACAGCAAAAGGGGACCATCAAGTACCTTGCTCACCCTAAAGAATCCGAAGAAAGAGAGAACCGGGGATAGGACCAGAGACTCCATCCCCACAGGGTTCACGCTACCGTCAGGCGGAAAAAAGTGGACAAACCACAGAACAGGGACCCCCAGTGTTCTATACCACGGGGACCCACTTACCAGTGACTGGTGCAGGGGAAGAAGGTACCAGAGAACCAGACTGGAACTGGGACGAAGGGGACCTGGAGGCGAAACCAGCCAGCCTCGGGCAACCAGTTAACATCTCAAGTGAGTAAACCAGTTGCACGGAATACCTGTCTGGACTCCCTTCTTCCGACGCCCACTACACCATACACCCGCTGGGGCAATACCCTAATTGTGGAGGGACTACCATACTAGCTGCTAATACCACCAGCCCCAGTAGAGACATTCTGCAGCGGCTGCTAGCTACACTTAGCCGCAACACTGCAAGTGGTGTCACGAATAAACTTTAGTCAACAATCCCCTGTAAATATCCCCATTACAAAAAGGGCCCAGGGCACGGAACCGGGTAACGGCCACCACCGTGACATTCCCAAGAGAGACACTGCCCGGAACCGAGTACCCCATATCCCTGGGTGCTACGTGTATACCACGCATATCTATATATACACTTATACATAACCACCGATATATATACACAAATATATATATATATATATATATATATATATATATATATATATACACTGTATATATATACATATACACACACAGGGATCTTATATATCTAATATATAAAGCTCAGTGTATGTATGTGTGTATGTGTGTGTCCGCTAAAGGAAATTGCACCGTCGCATTTACAATCACGAAATGTTGCACAGACGCCTCATGTGACCCTGGGAACGCCATAGACTATGTTTTGATAAGAAAATTTAACCCCGCGCTTTACAGTTACTCTACAAAATCCTGCCTCCATTAAACTGAATGGAGGTGGAAGCTACAGGCTATTAATAGCAACTGTCAGTGGTTGCTATAGGAACAAAATAAACTGTTAGTATAAGAAGCTTATGTGTGAAGTAATAAGATGTCAGTAGGACACGGATAGAGAGAGACAGACAGACAGAGACAGACAGAGACACAGACAGACGTGGAAAGAGACAGACAGAGACAGATGGGCAAAGAGACAGACGGGCAAAGAGACAGACGGGCAAAGAGACAGACCTAGAAAGAGACAGAAGGGCAAAGAGACAGACGGGGAAAGAGACGGACAGGGAAAGAGACAGATGGGCAAAGAGACAGACCTAGAAAGAGACAGACGGGCAAAGAGACAGACGGGCAAAGAGACAGACAGGGAAAGAGACAGACGGGAAAAAGACAGAAGGGGAAAGAGACAGACGGGGAAGAGACAGACGGGGAAGAGACAGACTGGGAAGAGACAGCGCTAGAAAGAGACAGCCCTGGAAACAGACAGCCCTGGAAGACGGGGAGACGGATAGAGAAAGACAGACAGACAGAGACACAGACAGAGACAGCCGGGGAAAGAGACAGCCCTGGAAAGAGACAGATGGGCAAAGAGACAGACCGGGCAAAGAGACAGACGGGGAAAGAGACAGACGGGGAAAGAGACAGCCCTGAAAAGAGACAGACCTGCAAAGAGACAGACGGGGAAAGGGACAGATGGGGAAAGGGACAGACGGGGAAAGAAACAGACACACACATAGAGACAGACACAGAGGTAGAGAGATACAGACAGACACAGAGATGGAGACAGATAGACTGATACAAATACAGACACAGAGATAGAAACAGACAGACAGAGACATAGGCACAGACAGACAAGGAAAGAGACAGATATATATATATATATATATATATATATATATATATATATATATATACATATATATATATATATGTATATATATATATATATACTAGCTGTAGTACCCGGGCGTTGCCAGGGATAGTAACTGTCTCCCTGTCTCTCTCCCAGTTTCTATCTGTGTGTCGCTGTCTGTCTCTCTGTCTTTCCTTGACTGTCTGTGTCTATGTCTCTGTCTGTCTGTTTCTATCTCTCTTTCTGTATTTGTATTAGTCTATCTGTCTCCATCTCTGTCTCTTTCCCGTCTCTCTTTCCAGGTCTGTCTCTTTCCAGGTCTGTCTCTTTCCCCGTCTGTCTCTTTCCCCGTCTGTCTCTTTCCCGGGCTGTCTCTTTCCCGGGCTGTCTCTTTGCCTGGTCTGTCTCTTTGCCCGGTCTGTCTCTTTGCCCAGTCTGTCTCTTTGCCCGGTCTGTCTCTTTCCAGGGCTGTCTGTTTCCAGGGCTGTCTCTTTCTAGGGCTGTCTCTTTCCAGGTCTGTCTCTTTCCAGGTCTATCTCTTTCCAGGTCTGTCTCTTTGCCCATCTGTCTCTTTGCCCGTCTGTCTCTGTCTGTCTCTTTCCACGTCTGTCTCTGTCTGTCTCTCTGTCTGTCTCTATCTCTCTGTCTCTTTGCCCATCTGTTTCTTTGTCTGGCTGTCTCCTTGCCCGGCGGTCTCTTTCCCCATCTGTCTCTGTCTGTCTGTCTTTTTCTGTCTCTCTCTATCCGTCTCCCTGTCTCTTTGCCCGGTCTGTCTCTTTCCTCGTTTGTCTCTTTGCCCGTCTGTCTCTTTACAGGGCTGTCTCTTTCCAGGTCTGTCTCTTTCCAGGTCTGTCTCTTTCCAGAAGCAAGGATGGTTGACCTTAGGGAGATCAACATCCAACACCACGGAGACACCATCACGTGTTTCTCAACGCAGTGATTCTAGAGCAATGCCCACTGTGTTGAGAAACACAAGATGGTGTATTCGTGGTGTTAGATGTTGATCTCCCTAAGGTCAACCATCCTTGCTTATGTAGTCTTCTACTAGGCATTGCTCCCACTAGCCAGTTTCCTACTCCACACTGATGAGGGGCAAATACCCCGAAACAGCTGTCTGTGGATGGATACCATGTTTGGCATAGGTGGTCTCCTTGACTGGAGACTGCCCTTCACGTGGTTGTTCCTTCTTAGTGAAAGACCTGGCTAGTTTCCTGCCAGCGTTGAGAAACATGTGATGGTGTCTCCGCAGGCTTTCTTGTTTTTATCTCTTTCCAGGTCTGTCTCTTTGTCTGTCTGTCTCTGTCTGTCTCTTTCCACATCTGTCTCTGTCTGTCTCTCTGTCTGTCTCTATCTCTCTGTCTCTTTGCCCGTCTGTTTCTCTGTCTGGCTGTCTTTTTGCCCGGCTGTCCCTTTCCAGGGGTGTCTCTTTGCCCGGCAGGCTCTTTCCCCGTCTGTCTCTGTCTGTGTCTCTGTGTGTCTTTTTCTGTCTCTCTCTTTCCGTCTCCCTGTCTCTTTCCCAGTCTGTCTCTTTCCCGGTCTGTCTCTTTCCAGGTCTGTTTCTTTCCCGTCTGTCTCTTTCCCGGTCTGTCTCTTTCCCGGTCTGTCTCTTTCCATGTCTGTCTCTTTCCATGTCTGTCTCTTTCCATGTCTGTCTCTTTCCATGTCTCTCTCTTTGCCCATGTGTCTATTTGCCCGTCTGTCTCTTTGCCCGTCTGTCTTTTTCCAGGGCTGTCTCTTTCCAAGGCTGTCTCTTTCCCAGACTGTCTCTTTCCCAGACTTGCTCTTTACCGGGCTTTCTCTTTCCAGGGCTGTCTCTTTCCAGGTCTGTCTCTTTGCCCATCTGTCTCTGTCTGTCTCTTTCCACGTGTGTCTCTGTCTGTCTCTTTCTCTTTTGCTCATCTGTCTCTTTGTCTGGCTTTCTTTTTCCCCAGCTGTCTCTTTGCCCGGCTGTCTCTTTGCCCGGCTGTCTCTGTCTGTGTCTTTGTCTGTCTTTTTCTGTCTCTCTCTATCCGTCTCCCCGTCTCTTTCCCAGTCTGTCTCTTTGCCCGTCTGTCTCTGTCTGTCTATTTGCCCGTCTGTCTCTGTCTGTCTCTTTCCACGTCTGTCTCTGTCTGTCTCTCTCTCTCTCTTTGCCCGTCTGTCTCTTTGTTTGGCTTTCTTGTTGCCCGTCTGTCTCTTTGCCAGTCTATCTTTTTGCCTGTCTGTCTTTTTGCCCGGCTGTCTCTTTCCAGGGCTGTCTCTTTCCAAGGCTGTCTCTTTCCCAGACTGTCTCTTTCCTGGTCTGTCTCTTTCCCAAGCTTTCTCTTTCCAGGTCTGTCTCTTTCCCGGTCTGTCTCTTTCCCGGGCTGTCTCTTTCCCGGGCTGTCTCTTTCCCGGGCTGTCTCTTTCCAGGTCTGTCTCTTTCCAGGTCTGTCTCTTTCCAGAAAACCAAACAAAAATATTCCAGAAACTATCACAAGTGATTCATAAGTAGAAATTTTATTGGTTAAAAACCTACACACAATTAAAAACATAAGAACAAAAACAAAGGAGGGGAAGGTAGGGAAAAATACACATATGTAATATCCAGGGGGCCAAATGATAGATGTATGTATTTATTTTATTTATTTTGAGGTCTGTGTCCAATAAGGAATTTGTACTATAGAGATAATGGTACAATGTAATTTATACTAGACAAATCAATATAGAGGCAGCTTTCACTGAGATTATCACAGAAAAAAACTGCTCCAATCTGTAAATAGATATAATTGCTCTATTAATCAGAGATATTATCATGGAATAACTATGATAGATGTCCCAAATCCCAATGAGCAGGTAAAATAAAATCAGGATAACAATGTGAACATAGACCAGAATCACATAAGAAATATTGGCATAATCATGGAACACATAGGGAAGCCCTGTAAATAATTCAATGCACATGGGACAAGGCAAGATGGAGTAAAGATAACAATATAAAAATGGAGCAAAATCACATGATAAATCTTAGCATAATCATGAAAAATATAGGGAAAACCCTATAAATGATCAGAGCACATAAGACACAGACCAAAGGTACATCCAGGCCATACCCATTAACAACCATAAATACCTACCAACCCCTCCACGCCACTCCAACGACCGTTTCGCACCCGCTTCATCAGGGAGTGAAGTGGAGGGGTCAGTGAGCTGACTATATAGCTCAATGGCAGCTGATTACAATTAAACAGCGTTGGGGTAAATTACGGCGCGCACCACGCATGCGCGGAAGCAGCGACCCACAGCCGGAGGCCCGCCCGCACCAATCCAATGGCATTGCTCACCATCAGTGACGCGGAGAGGCCACTAACTGCAGGGCATCGCCTGCGCACTCGCAGAGCGCCACATAAAAATCCCAAGCCGCGTCATGGTGATGTCCGCATGACGCTAGTATCCAGGAGGCAGCGCGCCGCGCATGCGCGAACAGCACACAGCGGCCGAAAAACCTCCCACATACACCGCAGGCGACATCTCACCAGCGGTGACGTAGGTCAGTCTTCCAGCCACAGCACGCCGAACGCGCACGCGCATAACACCGCTCCCATGAAAAGACTTCCAAACCTTTCTAAAGAGGCAGCAAAGCAGCAAGCCTTATCACAGTCTCCCCCATCATAAATACAAATACAAAAGCAGTGTGTGGGACCAGATCACCTATATAATAGTAATAAAAATATAAGAGCCAATGCTGTGATAGTCCCATTTAGGAATCTAATAATAATGATTATTAATCTAGACATAGAAAAAACTTTTTTTATTTATGCATATAATAATAATAATATATGTCCGGACATATAATACTCCATGTCACACACACCATTCATAAAAGAATGTTAATTGTTTTTTTATGATTGTTAAGAGGGGAAGGAGTTTGAATAATAAAAGAAAGAAAGAAGAGGAAAAAAGAGTAAGAATCAGAGTCCAGATGGATGATGTTCATAAATGCTTGAGAACATACAGTCAGCAGACCAGACCACTACAACCTGTAAAACAAAACATTAGATGGAAGAAACAAAAGTTAACAAAAACCATAATATATATTTAAAAATCACAATGGTGAAAGCGAAGAGATGGGAGGGCAAGCAGACCACCAGGAGATTATATACATTTATAGATATATCACAGAAAACTTGAAAAACCCGACTGCTCATTAAGGCCAGCCGGCTTCATGCATTTAAGCAATGTGATCCACTTGCACTCAATTTGGCTCAGTTTTTTGAAGATATCACCCCTTCTGTTACCAGGATATAGCCGGTCATTACCCCTAAATTTCAAAAGGTGGGATTGGCATGGATGATGGTCTCAAAAATGTCTGGCAAGGGGTTTCAACTTGGCAATATTAGCAAATTGGTCATTGGGGATCTTTTCAGCTGCCCTTATGTCTCGAATATGCTCCAAAACTCGGACACGAAACTCCCGCGTGGTCATGCCCACATACTGTAAATTGCATGGACACTTAGCCAAGTATACGACATGTGTCGTTTTGCAATTAATATAATGCAGAAATTAAAATTTGCGCATATTGTTGGAATCCGTAAACGTATCCGTCTTAGAGACATAAGGGCATGCTGAACACCCCCCACATGTCCAGGAGCCCCATTTCGGACCCCTTGAGCCAAAGAGAAAGCTTGAAGGTGTTACATGATGGCTGTGTACCAATAAATCTCGCAGGGTTTTTCCCTTCTTAGCAACAAAACAAGGTCTTTCAGAAACAATACCACTCAGAGTAGGATCTTCTTTGAGGATAGGCCAGAATTTGGTAATCGTGCCAGTGAGTTCTTTCCATCTGGACTGATAATTCGAGATAAATCGTGTAATATCTTCTGATTTTTTCTTTTCTTTTGGATACAATAAAGAATACCTATTAATTTCCTTAGATGTATTATATGCATGCTTCAAGTATTCAGGTCGATATCCTCTTTGTAAGAACCTCTTTTTTAGATCCCTGGCCTGATCCTCAAAGTCATCCTCTCTATCACAAATTCTTCTGGCCCGGATAAATTGCCCCTTGGGGATTGCCCGAATGACATGTGGTGGATGAGCAGACCGGGCGTGGAGAAATGAGTTTACACTAGTCTCCTTCCGAAAGATATTCGTATGGATACGTCCCTCCGCATCCGTTGTGATATGTAGGTCAAGAAAGTCCATGGCTGTTTGACTGATGTGAGATGACAATTTAATATTCCACGTATTGCTGTTCAGATGTTGTAGAAAATCTTGCAGGAGAGATTGTGTACCCTGCCAAATAAACAGCACATCGTCAATATATCTGACCCATAATATCACAGACATGCAAAAAGTATCACAATTCTGTACGAATTCACGTTCCCATGAACCCAAAAACAGGTTGGCGTAGGATGGGGCGCAAGCCGCGCCCATCGCCACGTCCCTTTTTTGTAAATAGAATCTGTCTTTAAAGACAAAATAGTTATGGGACAAAACGAATTCCATAAGTGTCATGAGGAATTCCACCATGTCAGTATCAAAATCCTTACCTGACAGAAAAAATCTCAGAGCTGCTAGGCCCAAAGAATGATCTATACAAGTATATAGCGATTCTACATCGCATGTTACTAAGTACATATTAGAATCCATATGAATATCCCCCAATCTCTGAAGTACCTCGGTGGAATCGCGGACATAGGAAGGCAACTCTGCGACTATTGGTTTCAGGAAATGGTCCAGTAGCTTAGATATTGGTTCAGAGAGGCTCCCGTTTCCAGACACAATAGGTCTTCCGGGGGGATTTTTTAAGTCTTTGTGTACCTTCGGTAACATATATAGTGTTGGTACTGTTGGATTCTTAGTTTTTAGACCTTCCCAAGTTTGTTTAGGGATAAAACCCCTAACATGAGCTTGGTCTAATAAGGTACTCAGTTCCTGCTGAAATAACACAGTTGGATCATTAGGGAGTCTCTCATAGAATATGGGGTCCCCTAATTGTCTGAAAATCTCTCTCTCATAGAGCTCAACTGGCCATACCACAATGTTGCCCCCCTTATCTGCCGGTTTAAAAATAATGCCCTTCATCTTTCTCAAATCTTCAAGGGCTCGTCTCTGTTCAGTTGTTAAATTATCATAGGGTCTATGTGTGGGAATTCTAAAAATCTCACTAACGACCATCTTCAAAAAAATTTCAATAGAAGAACTAAGAGAAAAGGGCGGAAAAAAGGATCTCTGTGTTATCCCTTGGCCTCAGTTTTAGTTCCACGGCTGTGTTTAATCAGTTTTCTGCAATCAAGGATACTTTCTTGTTTGCTAGAAAGCTACTCCTCAAGAAATATCATCATAATAAACAGCCCTCTGATTCTTTCTCCACAGAAAAGGAATTGGAGGCCTTACAAATACTAGAGGAACTACTTTATGAACAACTTGAGTCACAGCCAGGTAAATTTCCTGACTTCATTAATAAAAAAGTACCTTTTTTCCACCCTTTTCTCTTAGTTCTTCTATTGAAATTTTTGTGAAGATGGTCGTTAGTGAGATTTTTAGAATTCCCACACATAGACCCTATGATAATTTAACAACTGAACAGAGACGAGGGGTTTTCTCCCTAAAAAAACTTGGGAAGGTCTAAAACCTAAGAATCCAATAGTACCAACACTATATATGTTACCGAAGGTACACAAAGACTTAAAAAATCCCCCCGGAAAACCTATTGTGTCTGGAAACGGGAGCCTCTCTGAACCAATATCTAAGCTACTGGACCATTTCCTGAAACCAATAGTCACAGAGTTGCCTTCCTATGTCCGCGATTCCACCGAGGTACTTCAGAGATTGGAGGATATTCATATGGATTCTAATATGTACTTAGTAACATGCGATGTAGAATCGCTATATACTTGTATAGATCATTCTTTGGGCCTAGCAGCTCTGAGATTTTTTCTGTCAGGTCAGGATTTTGATACTGACATGGTGGAATTCCTCATGACACTTATGGAATTCGTTTTGTCCCATAACTATTTTGTCTTTAAAGACAGATTCTATTTACAAAAAAGGGGCATGGCGATGGGCGCGGCTTACGCCCCATCCTACGCCAACCTGTTTTTGGGTTCATGGGAACGTGAATTCGTACAGAATTGTGATACTTTTTGCACGTCTGTGATATTATGGGTCAGATATATTGACGATGTGCTGTTTATTTGGCAGGGTACACAATTTCTCCTGCAAGATTTTCTACAACATCTGAACAGCAATACGTGGAATATTAAATTGTCATCTCACATCAGTCAAACAACCATGGACTTTCTTGACCTACATATCACAACGGATGCGGAGGAACGTATCCATACGAATATCTTTCAGAAGGAGACTAGTGTAAACTCATTTCTCCATGCCGGTCTGCTCATCCACCACATGTCATTCGGGCAATCCCCAAGGGGCAATTTATCCGGGCCAGAAGAATTTGTGATAGAGAGATCAGGCCAGGGATCTAAAAAAGAGGTTCTTACAAAGAGGATATCGACCTGAATACGTGAAGCATGCATATAATACATCTAAGGAAATTAATAGGTATTCTTTATTGTATCCAAAAGAAAAGAAAAATTCAGAAGATATTACACGATTTATCTCCAATTATCAGTCCAGATGCAAAGAACTCACTGGCACGATTACCAAATTCTGGCCTATCCTCAAAGAAGATCCTACTCTGAGTGGTAATGTTTCTGAAAGACCTTGTTTTGTTGCTAAGAAGGGAAAAACCCTGCGAGATTTATTGGTACACAGCCATCATGTAACACCTTCAAGCTTTCTCTTTGGCTCAAGGGGTCCGAAATGGGGCTCCTGGACATGTGGGGGGTGTTCAGCATGCCCTTATGTCTCTAAGACGGATACGTTTACGGATTCCAACAATATGCGCAAATTTAAAATTCTGCATTATATTAATTGCAAAACGACACATGTCGTATACTTGGCTAAGTGTCCGTGCAATTTACAGTATGTGGGCATGACCACGCGGGAGTTTCGTGTCCGAGTTTTGGAGCATATTCGAGACATAAGGGCAGCTAAAAAGATCCCCAATGACCAATTTGCTAATATTGCCAAATTGAAACCCCTTGCCAGACATTTTCGAGACCATCATCCAGGCCAATCCCACCTTTTGAAATTTAGGGGTATTGACCGGCTATATCCTGGTAACAGAAGGGGTGATATCTTCAAAAAACTGAGCCAAATTGAGTGCAAGTGGATCACATTGTTTAAATGCATGAAGCCGGCTGGCCTTAATGAGCAATCGGGTTTTTCAAGTTTTCTGTGATATATCTATAAATGTATATAATCTCCTGGTGGTCTGCTTGCCCTCCCGTCTCTTCGCTTTCACCATTGTGATTTTTAAATATATATTATGGTTTTTGTTAACTTTTGTTTCTTCCATCTAATGTTTTATTTTACAGGTTGTAGTGGTCTGGTCTGCTGACTGTATGTTCTCAAGCATTTATGAACATCATCCATCTGGACTCTGATTCTTACTCTTTTTTTCCTCTTCTTTCTTTCTTTTATTATTCAAACTCCTTCCCCTCTTAACAATCATAAAAAAACAATTAACATTCTTCTATGAATGGTGTGTGTGACATGGAGTATTATATGTCCGGACATATATTATTATTATTATATGCATAAATAAAAAAAGTTTTTTCTATGTCTAGATTAATAATCATTATTATTAGATTCCTAAATGGGACTATCACAGCATTGGCTCTTATATTTTTATTACTATTATATAGGTGATCTGGTCCCACACACTGCTTTTGTATTTGTATTTATGATGGGGGAGACTGTGATAAGGATTGCTGCTTTGCTGCCTCTTTAGAAAGGTTTGGAAGTCTTTTCATGGGAGTGGTGTTATGCGCGTGCGCGTTTGGAGTGCTGTGGCTGGAGGACTAACCTACGTCACCGCTGGTGAGAGATACTAGCGTGATGGGGACATCACCATGACACAGCTTGGGATTTCTATGTGGCGCTCTGCGCGTGCAGCACCCTGTGGTTGGTGGCCTCTCCGCGTCACTGATGGTGAGCAATGCCATTGGATTGGGGCGGGCGGGCCTCCGGCTGTCGGTCGCTGCTTCCGCGCATGCGCGGTGCACGCCGTAATTTACCACAACGCTGTTTAATTGTAATCAGCTGCCATTGAGCTATATAGTCAGCTCACTAACCCCTCCATTTCACTCCCTGACGAAGCGGGTGCGAAACGGTCGTTGGAGTGGCGTGGAGGGGTTGGTAGGTATTTATGGTTGTTAATGGGTATGGCCTGGATGTACCTTTGGTCTGTGTCTTATGTGCTCTGATCATTTATAGGGTTTTCCCTATATTTTTCATGATTATGCTAAGATTTATCATGTGATTTTGCTCCATTTTAATATTGTTATCTTGACTCCATCTTGCCTTGTCCCATGTGCATTGATTATTTACAGGGCTTCCCTATGTGTTCCATGATTATGCCAATATTTCTTATGTGATTCTGGTCTATGTTCACATTGTTATCCTGATTTTATTTTACCTGCTCATTGGGATTTGGGACATCTATCATAGCTATTCCGGGATAATATCTCTGATTAATAGAGCAATTATATCTATTTACAGATTGGAGCAGTTTTTTCTGTGATAATCTCAGTGAAAGCTGCCTCTATATTGATTTGTCTAGTATAAATTACATTGTACCATTATCTCTATAGTACAAATTCCTTATTGGACACAGACCTCAAAATAAATAAAATAAATACATACATCTATCATTTAGCCCCCTGGATATTACATATGTGTATTTTTCCCTACCTTCCCCTCCTTTGTTTTTGTTCTTATCATGTTTTTAATTGTGTGTAGGTTTTTAACCAATAAAATTTCTACTTATGAATCACTTGTGATAGTTTCTGGAATATTTTTGTTTGGTTTTCTAGTAGTTATTTTGATATTCTAGATGGAATTTAAGAATATTTGGTATATCCTTCCATTTATAGGTTTTGTATTCTGTCTCTTTCCAGGTCTGTCTCTTTCCCCGTCTGTCTCTTTCCCCGTCTGTCTCTTTCCCCGTCTGTCTCTTTGCCCGGTCTGTCTCTTTGCCCATCTGTCTCCTTACCCGGCTGTCTCTTTCCAGGGCTGTCTCTTTCCCCGGCTGTCTCTGTCTGTGTCTCTGTCTGTCTGTCTTTCTCTATCCGTCTCCCCGTCTTCCAGGGCTGTCTGTTTCCAGGGCTGTCTCTTTCTAGCGCTGTCTCATTCCAGGTCTGTATCTGTCTGTCTCTTTCCACGGCTGTCTCTATCTCTTTGGCTCTTTGCCCATCTGTCTCTTTGTCCGGCTATCTCTTTGCTCGGCTGTCTCTTTACCCGGCTGTCTCTTTACCCGGCTGTCTCTTTATTCGGCTGTCTCTTTCCAGGGCTGTCTCTTTGCCCAGCTGTCTCTTTCCCCGGCTGTCTCTGTCTGTGTCTCTGTCTGTCTGTCTTTTTCTGTCTCTCTCTATCCGTCTCCCCGTCTCTTTCCCGGTCTGTCTCTTTCCAGGTCTGTCTCTTTGCTGTCTGTCTCTTTCCCCATCTGTCTCTTTCCCCATCTGTCTCTTTCCCGGTCTGTCTCTTTCCCGGTCTGTCTCTTTCCAGGTCTGTCTCTTTGCCCGTCTGTCTGTCTCTTTCCACGTCTGTCTCTGTCTGTCTCTATCTCTCTGTCTGTTTGCCCGTCTGTCTCTTTGTCCGGCATTCTTTTTGCCCGGCTGTCTCTTTGCCCGGCTGTCTCTTTGCCTGTCAGACAGACAGACGGGGAATGAGACAGCCCTGGAAAGAGACAGACCTGGAAAGAGACAGCCCGGGAAAGAGACAGCCCGGGAAAGATACAGCCCGGGAAAGAGACAGCCGGGCCAAGAGACAGCCGGGCAAAGAGACAGTTGGGCAAAGAGACAGTCGGGTAAAGAGACAGCTGGGCAAAGAGACAGACGGGCAAAGAGAGACAGATGGGCAAAGAGACAGATGGAAAGAGACAGCCCTGGAAAGAGACAGCCGGGTAAAGAGACAGCCAGGCAAAGAGACAGACGGACAAAGAGACAGACGGGCAAAGAGACAGACCTGGAAAGAGACAGGTGGGGAAAGAGACAGGCGGGGAAAGAGACAGGCGGGGAAAGAGACAGCCCTGGAAAGAGACAGCCATGGATAGAGACAGAAGGGCAAAGAGACAGATGGGGATAGAGACAGACCTGGAAAGACACAGACAGGAAAGAGACAGACAGGGAAAGAGACAGACAGGGAAAGAGACAGACGGGGAAAGAGACAGACGGGAAAGAGACAGACGGGAAAGAGACAGACGGGAAAGAGACAGACGGGAAAGAGACAGACGGGAAAGAGACAGACGGGAAAGAGACAGACGGGAAAGAGACAGACAGGAAAGAGAAAGATGGGAAAGAGACAGACAGGGAAAGAGAGAGACAGACAGACACACACTAGGGGCTCTTCTCCACTGGCGTTTTTTTTCTCCAAATCCCATCGCATGGAAAAACGGATTGCAATCTGTCCAATGGTTTCATATGATGCAATCTCCATTTCCACGTTTTTTTCAGACTCTACACGGGCTCTCCTTGAAATCACAGCATGCTGCGATTTGATGCGATTCTCAGCTCTCTCACCCACATGGAACCCTATGGGGGCGAGAAAAAAGTCAGAATCCGGGTGGCATGCGCATGTCACACGGATCCTGACACTTGCATACCGCGTCAGACTGGCTACCAGAGGAATCTCCAGTAAAACCAGTCCTGGCCGCGGTTACATGCACTGAACCCCGGAGCTGTAACCTGAGCTCCAGAGTGCAGCCAGAACAGCGAGCGCCGAGTGATTGATTCCCCGGCGACTGCTGTTCAGGTCAGCACAGCTGCAAACAGATCAGGCAGATCTGTGGAGCTCAGTGCAGGTAACCGCGGCCAGGTCTGGTTTTACAGGAGATTTCTCCCGTAGCCAGTCCTACGCTGCTTGCCTAAAATCTCACATAGCACTCACATGACGCTCACATGTCATACGGATGCTATGTGAGGAAAAAAAACACACACCGTACGCAGATCACACGCAGGATACTCGACTCACATTTTGAGCCGAGTATCGCTGTGATTTTTTACACGCAAGTGGAGAAGAGCCCTAAGGCCGAAGCCACACAGCGAGAAAATCGGTGCGAGTGGAGTGCGATAAAACATCGCATTCCCCTCGGACCACATGAGCGATTATTTTCTCAGCCCTAATCGGACCGAGAAAACAATCGCAGCATGCTGCAATTCTAATGCGAGACTCTTTCTCTCGCACCCATTCAAGTGAATGGGGCGAGAGAAAAATCGCACTGTACTCACGGTACACTGGTGTACCGCTAGTGCAGTGCGAGAATGGCAATAGCCGACTACGGAGGAGAGAGGGAGAAAAATCCCTCCCTCCTCTCCTCCGTGCCGGCCCGCCCTCCGCAGCGGAGGTCTGCTCACATGATTGGAGCTCAGATGCAGGCACACTCATATGACACTCGGCTCCTGCTGTACTGCCAGCACGAGCCGAGTCTCATGCGAGCATCGCAGTAGTGCCCC
>NC_134355.1:158095951-158135951 GCF_048569485.1 Anomaloglossus baeobatrachus | reverse complement strand
TAGACTGTAATTAGTGCCGCATTGTGCCGCATGGCCTTGCGTTCCATCCGGTTTTTGCCGCATGCGGCGGCCGGATGGAACGTTGCCTGGCACGTTTTTTCGTGCGGCAAAAAAAAAACCGCATCGCGCCGCATTCGGCCGATGCGGCGCATTTTTCAATGCATGCATATGGCGGCCGGATGCGGCAATAACCACATCCGGCCGCTGCATGCGGTTTTTGCCCCTGCGCATGCTCAGTAGCATGCCGCAAGCGGCAAAAAACGGACTGGCCGCAAAGGAAAAACTTATGCAAAGGATGCTGTGTTTTCACCGCATCCGTTGCATAGCTTGCACAGCCGGATTGAGCCGCAGAGCTCAAGCCGGATGTGTGAAAGCAGCCTTAATGGTAAAAAAAAAAATTATTATTTAGCCATTAACCCCTTCCCCCCGGGTGATTATTGCTTCTTTTTCCCCTTCCAAGAGCCATAACTTCTTTATTAGTATATATTTATATGTATATGTATAATATGGGGCAGAATTAGGCTACTTTCACACATCCGGTTTTAGCAGTGCGGCTCAATCCGGCTGTGAAACCTATGCAACGGATGCGGCAAAAACACCGCATCCTTTGCAAACGTTTTTTACATGCGGCCCGTCCGTTTTTTGCCCCCTGCGCATGCTACTGAGCATCCGCAGTGGCAAAAACCGCATGTGGCGGCCGGATGCGTTTTTTGCCGCATCCGGCATCCATAGGGATGCATTGGGAAAAGCAGTTTTTTTTTTGCCGCACAAAAAATCGTGCCAGGCAACGTTCCATCCGGCCGCCGCATCGGCTAAATCTGCCGCATGCGGCAAAAACCGGACGGAACGCAAGGCCATGCGGCACAATGCGGCACTAATTTAAGTCTATGCAGGAAAAACGCAACTGGCAGCAAAAAAAAACGGTTGCGTTTTTCCTGCAAAGTGCCGGATTGTGCCGCATAGCAAAAACCGGAGGTGTGAAAGCAGCCTAAGTGGTGAAAAAAATCAGAAGTTTGTTTTACAAAAAAAATAATAAAAAATAATAATAATACCGCCATTGTCACCATTTTCTGACTTTTCTCACTTTCCAGGATCTGGGGCTCCAAAACATGTTAATTTTGGTGTTTTGATTTTTTTTTTCTCACTACGCTGTGTACCAATCAGATTACCCTATTTTTTGGATTATAAGACGCACTTTTTTCCCCCCAAATGTTGGGGGAGAGAGCGGGCTGCGTCTTATAATCTGAATGTAGGGGATGCCTGCAGGTAATGAGAGTGCTGCGGTGGAGCGGGTCATCAGCGGCATGCGCAGGCTGTAGCAGCTCCTGCCGTGACCACGTGAGCCCGCTCATTTCATTTGGAGGCATCCTCCCACCCATGATCTCTCAGCGCTGAAGCCGGCGCTGACAGGTGGGCGGGATGATGGGCGAGGGGTGCGCGCATAATTAGCAGCCGGCCCGCGTGATCACCCCTGGCAACTACATCCTGGAGTGATCATGTGCGGTTATATTCACTGCCCCCCGTGCATCATCATCAGCGCGGGGGGCAGTGAATAAGTATAATATACTCACCGTTCCCTGCAGCACCGCGGTGTCGTCCTGTTTGCTGGCCGCTGATCTGTGTAGAGAGCGGTGAGCACAGCGATGACGTCATCCCTGTGCGCACCGCTAGTTTCCACATACATCAGGCGGCAGACAGGAGGACATCACGATGCTGCAGGAACAGCTCCACACAGGTCAGCGCCGCTGCTGACACAGACAGGAGGACATCACGATGCTGCAGGAACAGCTCCACACAGGTCAGCGGCGCTGCTGACACAGACAGGAGGACATCACGATGCTGCAGGAACAGCTCCACACAGGTCAGCGGCGCTGCTGACACAGACAGGAGGACATCACGATGCTGCAGGAACAGCTCCACACAGGTC
This sequence comes from Anomaloglossus baeobatrachus, assembly GCF_048569485.1. Lineage (NCBI taxonomy): Eukaryota > Metazoa > Chordata > Amphibia > Anura > Aromobatidae > Anomaloglossus > Anomaloglossus baeobatrachus. The sequence continues at coordinate 158,134,024 of NC_134355.1, read as the reverse complement.
AGCGGCGCTGCTGACACAGACAGGAGGACGAACGATGCTGCAGGAAAAGCTCCACACAGGTCAGCGGCGCTGCTGACACAGACAGGAGGACATCACGATGCTGCAGGAACAGCTCCACACAGGTCAGCGGCGCTGCTGACACAGACAGGAGGACATCACGATGCTGCAGGAACAGCTCCACACAGGTCAGCGGCGCTGCTGACACAGACAGGAGGACGAACGATGCTGCAGGAACAGCTCCACACAGGTCAGCGGCGCTGCTGACACAGACAGGAGGACATCACGATGCTGCAGGAAAAGCTCCACACAGGTCAGCGGCGCTGCTGACACAGACAGGAGGACGAACGATGCTGCAGGAACAGCTCCACACAGGTCAGCGGCGCTGCTGACACAGACAGGAGCACATCACGATGCTGCAGGAACAGCTCCACACAGGTCAGCGGCGCTGCTGACACAGACAGGAGGACGAACGATGCTGCAGGAACAGCTCCACACAGGTCAGCGGCGCTGCTGACACAGACAGGAGGACATCACGATGCTGCAGGAACAGCTCCACACAGGTCAGCGGCGCTGCTGACACAGACAGGAGGACGAACGATGCTGCAGGAACAGCTCCACACAGGTCAGCGCCGCTGCTGACACAGACAGGAGGACGAACGATGCTGCAGGAACAGCTCCACACAGGTCAGCGGCGCTGCTGACACAGACAGGAGGACGAACGATGCTGCAGGAACAGCTCCACACAGGTCAGCGGCGCTGCTGACACAGACAGGAGGACGAACGATGCTGCAGGAACAGCTCCACACAGGTCAGCGGCGCTGCTGACACAGACAGGAGGACGAACGATGCTGCAGGAACAGCTCCACACAGGTCAGCGGCGCTGCTGACACAGACAGGAGGACGAACGATGCTGCAGGAGTGAGAAAAGGGGAGTATAAACATTTATTTTTTGTGTGCCACAGGATACAGGACATATACCAAGATGGGGGTATATAGCAGGATGGGGGTATTTATCAGTATGGGGGTATATATCAGGATGAGGGTATTTATCAGTATGGGGGTATATGGTAGGATGGGGGTATTTATCAGGATGGGGGTATTTATCAAGACTGGGGTATTAAGCAGGATGGGGGTATTTAGCAGGATGTGGGCTATGGATGAGGGTATTTATTGGGATGGGGGTATTTATCAGGATGGGGGTATTTATCAGGCTGAAGGTATTTATCAGAATGGGGGTATATATAAGGATGAGGGTATTTATCAGTATGGGGGTATATAGTAGGATGAGGGTATTTATCAGGATGGGGGTATTTATCAGTATGAGGGTATATATCAGGATGAGGGTATTTATCATTATGGGCGTATTTATCAGGATGGGGGTATTTATCAGGATGAAGGAATTTATCAGGATGGGGGTATATATCAGGATGCAGGTATTTATCAGGATGGGGGTATTTATCAGGATGGGGGTATATATCAGGATGAGGGTATTTATCAGGATATAGGTATATATCAGGATGGGGGTATATATCAGTATGGGGGTATATATCAGGATGGGGGTATTTATCAGGATGGGGTTATTTATCAGGATGAAGGTATTTATCAGGATGGGGGTATATATCAGGATGAGGGTATTTATCAGGATGGGGGTATTTATCGGTATGAGGTTATTTATTAGGATGGGGGTATTTATCAGGATGGGGTATATATCAGTATGGGGGTATTTATCAGTATGAGGGTATATATCAGTATGGGGGTATTTATCAGGATGGTTGCATTTATCAGTATGGGGGTATATATTATGATGGGGGTATTTATCAGTATGGGGGTATATATCAAGATGGTTGTATTTATCAGTATGGGGGTATATATCAGTATGGGGGTATATATCAGGATGGTTGTATTTATCAGTATGGGGGTATATATCAGTATGGGGGTATATATCAGGATGGGGGTATTTATCAGGATGGGGTTATTTATCAGGATGAAGGTATTTATCAGGATGGGGGTATATATCAGGATGAGGGTATTTATCAGTATGGGGGTATATAGTAGGATGAGGGTATTTATCAGGATGGGGGTATTTATCGGTATGAGGTTATTTATTAGGATGGGGGTATTTATCAGGATGGGGTATATATCAGGATGAGAGTATCAGTATGAGGGTATATATCAGTATGGGGGTATTTATCAGGATGGTTGCATTTATCAGTATGGGGGTATATATTATGATGGGGGTATTTAGTAGGATGGGGGTATTTATCAGTATGGGGGTATATATCAGGATGGTTGTATTTATCAGTATGGGGGTATATATCAGTATGGGGGTATATATCAGGATGGTTGTATTTATCAGTATGGGGGTATATATCAGTATGGGGGTATATATCAGGATGGTTGTATTTATCAGTATGGGGGTATATATCAGTATGGGGGTATATATCAGGATGGTTGTATTTCTCAGTATGGGGGTATATATTATGATGGGGGTATTTAGTAGGATGGGGGTATTTATCAGTATGGGGGTATTTATCAGGATGGTTGTATTTATAAGGATGGTTGTATTTATCAGGATGGTTGTATTTATCAGGATGAGGGTATTTATCAGGATGGGGGTATTTATCAGGATGGTTGTATTTATCAGGATGGGGGTATATATCAGGATGGGGTTATTTATCAGGATGGTTGTATTTATCAGTATGGGGGTATTTATCAGGATGGTTGTATTTATCAGGATGGTTGTATTTATCAGGATGGGGGTATATATCAGGATGGTTGTATTTATCAGGATGGTTGTATTTATCAGTATGGGGGTATTTATCAGGATGGTTGTATTTATCAGTATGGGGGTATTTATCAGGATGGTTGTATTTATCAGTATGGGGGTATTTATCAGGATGGTTGTATTTATCAGTATGGGGGTATATATTAGGATGCGGGTATATACCAATTCTGCCTATGAGCGGCGCTGTTGCGGTCCGCTCATCCCACTGAAGTGACTCCCCCGGGCTCCGTGACCTGAGATTCGCCCACAGCGCAGTCACTCACAGAGGCTGGGGCCGGCCTCGCTGATGTCATGTCAGCTGGAAGTTGACGTGACATCACCGGAGCCCGGGGGTGACTTCAGTGGGATGAGCGGACCACAATAACACCGCTCATAGGCAGAACTGGCTGAACAAGCTTAGAAACAGCGTTCTCTATCAGTTTTACAGAGATGTGGCCACTGTTGCCGAGCGGTGATCCACCTCTTTAAAGGGAACCTGTCATATTTGGCCACTATAAGCTGCGGCCACCACCAGTGAGCCCTTATATACAGTGTTCTAGAATACTGTATATAAGAGCCCAGGCCGCTCTGTAGAGCGTCATTATACTTACCTTAGGGCGGTCCGGTCCGATGAGGGTCACTGGTCCGGTGCCTCCTCTCTTCTGCAGCGATCCCCGTCCTCTTTCTACCCAGCTCACTATGGATGATGTGTCCTACATCACCCACAGAGGCCGGCATTGTGCTCCTGTGCAGGTACATTTTGATCTGCTCTGCTCAGGGCAGATCATAGTATTGTAGTGCGCATGCGCGGGCAGTCTTTACCCTTTCCTCGTGCCTGCGCACTACAGTCCTTTGATCTCCTCTGAGCAGGGTAGATCAAGGTGCGCCTGCGCAGGACCGCAATGTTGGCTTGTGTGCATGACGTAGGACGCGTCTTCCATACTGGGCTGGTGAGACTGAAGACGGCGATCGCCGCAGAGAGGAAGCGCCGGACCGGAGAACAACCATTGGCCTGGACCGCCCCACAGGTGAGTATAACAAGGCTACTTTCACACTTCCATTTTTCGCTGTGCGGCACAATCCGGCAAAAAAACCTGATGCAACGGATCCGGCGAAAAAACTGATCCGTTGCATCAGTTTTTCCATGCGTTCCTTCCGGTTTTTGACGGATCCATTGTGCTACTGAGCATGCGCAGTTCAAAAAAACTGATCCGGCGGCTGTCTCAGGGTAAAACACGCCGCATGGCGCCGGATCAAAAAACAAAGACAAAAAAACGTTCCCCTCAGCGTTCCATCTGGCCGCTGCACAATCAAATTTTGCCGGATCCGGCAAAAGCCGTATGCAACGCAAGGCCATGCGGCACAATCCGGCGCTAATACAAGTCTATGGGGGAAAGAACGGATCCGGAGGCAATAAACGCTGGAGCCGTTCTTTGCGGTTTTTACCGGATTGTGCCGCACGCTGAAAAACTGATGCGTGAAAGTAGCCTAAAGTGTTCTTTACCTTCTACAGAGCGGCCTGGGCGCTTATATACAGTATTCTAGAATGTTGTGTATAAGGGCTCACTGGTGGGGGCCGCAGCTTATAGTCGCCAAATCTGGTGACAGGTTCCCTTTAAATGTGTCCAGGTGGGGGGCTGCATCACAGCAGACACTGCTCACCTCTCCCTGACCTCACCCCCCCCCCCACTGCTCACCTCTCCCTGACCTCACCCCCCCAGAGAGGTGAGGAGGGGGCAGGATCTGTAGGAGGTTTCATGCCCCAGATACCAGCGCTGCAGAGCTCTCTAGATATCCTATACTGCCTCTATTGTGTGATGCCCTGTGCCTGCAGGACTAGTGCTCTGTATATTACACCATCTAATGTCAGTGCACAGTCTAGCACATACAGTGCTGTATATCACACATTACACCTCCCTGTATCACAGTATGTGCTCTACCAAACCTGCGCAAAGTGCGGCTCACGGGCCACATCCAGCCCTCCCAGGCTGTTCCACTCCGGTCCACAGACCGCAACAGCCAAAGAGCTGAGCACAGCAGCGCGCGAGCCGGGGTGCAGGAACAGTGAATACATTGGTGGAGGATGGTGCCCGTAGCTCCTTCACCAATCACTGTGTGCAGTGCGCAGTGGTGTCATTTTATGGCGTATGCTGTGTGGAGTCACTGCACCGGAGCACAGCACCGAGGAGCAGGAGTCAGGGGAGAACGTGGTCTGTGTTCTTCGTGGGTTTTTTTTCTTTGTGTGTAAGACTCAATTTAGGGACTATATGATGGCTTTATGGAGGCTCATACTGTATATAGGGGCTATACTTTATATAGAGGCTATGTGTGACTCATACTGTATATAGGGGCTGTGTGAGGCTCATACTGTATATAGGGGCTATACTTTATATAGAGGCCATGTGTGACTCATACTGTATATAGGGGCTATACTTTATATAGAGGCTATGTGACTCATACTGTATATAGGGGCTATAATTTATATAGAGGCTGTGTGACTCATACTGTATATAGGGGCTATAATTTATATAGAGGCTATGTGACTCATACTGTATATAGGGGCTGTGTGAGGCTCATACTGTATATAGGGGCTATACTTTATATAGAGGCTATGTGTGACTCATACTGTATATAGGGGCTGTGTGAGGCTCATACTGTATATAGGGGCTATACTTTATATAGAGGCCATATGTGACTCATACTGTATATAGGGGCTATACTTTATATAGAGGCTATGTGTGACTCATACTGTATATAGGGGCTGTGTGAGGCTCATACTGTATATAGGAGTTATACTTTATATAGAGGCTATGTGTGACTCATACTGTATATAGGGGCTTTGTGAGGCTCATACTATATATAGGGGCTATACTTTATATAGAGGCCATGTGTGACTCATACTGTATATAGGGGCTATACTTTATATAGAGGCTATGTTTGACTCATACTGTATATAGGGGCTTTGTGAGGCTCATACTATATATAGGGGCTATACTTTATATAGAGGCCATGTGTGACTCATACTGTATATAGGGGATATACTTTATATAGAGGCTATGTGTGACTCATACTGTATATAGGGGCTGTGTGAGGCTCATACTGTATATAGGGGCTATACTTTATATAGAGGCCATGTATGACTCATACTGTATATAGGGGCTGTGTGAGGCTCATACTGTATATAGGGGCTATACTTTATATAGAGGCTATGTGTGACTCATACTGTATATAGGGGCTGTGTGAGCCACATACTGTATATAGGGGCTATACTTTATATAGAGGCCATGTATGACTCATACTGTATATAGGGGCTGTGTGAGGCTCATACTGTATATAGGGGCTATACTTTATATAGAGGCTATGTGTGACTCGTACTGTATATAGGGGCTGTGTGAGGCTCATAATGTATATAGGAGTAGTGATGGGCTTTCTTGCAGATACCTGCGGGTCCAACCGGGTTAAAAGAAACCCTGGTTCTGGCCCGGCATTGATCCCGGGTATCTGAACACCAGTCCCCATATAAGTCTATGGGAGACTAAATCAGGAGCTTAAAGCTAACCTGTCACCAGATTTGGCGACTATAAGCCACCATCAGTGATTCCTTATATACAGCATTCTAGAATACTGTATATAAGAGCTCAGGCAGCTGTGTAAAATGTAAAAAACTATTTTATAATACTTACCTAGGGGGCGGTCTGGTCCGATGGGTGTCGCTGCTTTCCGCTCCGGAGCTTCCTCTCTGCTGCAATATCCGTCCGCCTTCTATCCAGCCCAGAGTTATAGGGTATTGGTGTGCACTCAGCTAGAGTATGGTTTCATTAGAGGTGCTAGTGTGGGGTCAATAGTCCCAGAACGTATTATATAATAGACACTGCACTCTCTTGTTGATAAGGCTGGTTTCACACTACGTCTTTTTAACATCCGTTGAAAACGTTTTTTTAGCGGAAGTACGGATCCTGCTTTTATAGCAAATAACGTATGCAAACGCATATGTTATTTTGCAGGATCCTGCACTGGATGTTTAGGGGCGGGCATTGGAGTCATGTGATCGGGAGTGAGGGGAACTAGACTGGGAGGAGGCTTCTGACAGCTGAGAGAGAGAGAGAGAGAGATATTACATGTTGCGTTTTTGAAACATGTTAAAATAACGCAAAAGGACGGATCCTGCGTCTAACGGACGCAAACGCATGCGAACGCAGGTGGACGCGAGTCCATTGAAAATGCATTGAAGTGAAAACGGATTTGCACAGGAACCGTACTTCCGTTAAAATAACGTTTTCAACGGATGTTAAAAAGACGTAGTGTGAAACCAGCCTTAAATGAAGACAAAAAGTTTTTTTCTTTGCAAAAAAGTGATTATTTATTTGATGGCGACAAAAGATGGTGGACGTTTCGGCCCAACGGCCTTTATGACGTATAGTCGCTCCACAAGAGGGCTGTTTCAGAAGAAAAGAAAATAATGGAGCAGGATGGAAGGAGTACCACCAAGAATAGTTTATGATACAAGATTTTCCAGAGGATGAAGTCTTTTATCTTTATATATTCATGTGAATCACATAGAAGTTTGGGTGGTTGTAAGAGGACATGTAGATAAACAGCATCTGATAAAGGCTCCTGCAGACGTCTCTCATATGGAGGAGGAGGTTTTACACATTGGTGGGGTGGATATTTTCCTTCTGTTCGCCACCTTCCCAGGATCTGGCCGTCAGAAAATATCCACCCCACCAATGTCTAAAACCTCCTCCTCCATATGAGAGACGTCTGCAGGAGCCTTTATCAGATGCTGTTTATCTACATGTCCTCTTACAACCACCCAAACTTCTATGTGATTCACATGAATATAGAAAGATAAAAGACTTCATCCTCTGGAAAATCTTGTATCATAAACTATTCTTGGTGGTACTCCTTCCATCCTGCTCCATTATTTTCTTTTCTTCTGAAACAGCCCTCTTGTGGAGCGACTATACGTGATAAAGGCCGTTGGGACGAAACGTCCACCATCTTTTGTCGCCATCAAATAAATAATCACTTTTTTGCAAAGAAAAAAACTTTTTGTCTTCATTTTATCAACAAGAGAGTGCAGTGTCTATTATATAATTCTATCCAGCCCAGGCCAGCATTGCTGAGGGCAGGTCAAAGTACTGTAATGCGCAGGCACGAGGAAAGGTTCTAGACCTCCCGCACATGCGCAGCACAATACACTGATCTATTCTGCCCTGAGTAAGGTAGATAAACGTGCGCCTGCGTAGAACCTCAATGCCAGCTAGTATGGATGACGTAGGACGTGTCCTGCTCATGGGCCTCAGAAGAAGAAGGACGGAGATCTCTGCAGAGAGGAGGCCCTGGACCGGAGATCAGCGACACTCATAGGACCTGACCGCCCCCTAGGTGAGTATTCGTTCTCCATAGAGCCTGGGCTCTTATATACAATATTCTGGAATGCTGTATATAAGGCGGCGGTGATTGCACCGACATTATCTAGGACGTACCCAGTACGTCCAATGTCAGTAAGAGGTTAAACAAACCATTAAAAAAAAACAAAACAGAGTGCAGTTGCCCTCCAATTTTGATTAATCAGACGACTGATGGCTGGTATTCTCAGTCTGGTGAGACCCATGCTTATTTGCTTTCCCCGAGCCAAAAAATTGCAGCCTACAGCCACCCAGGATTGTCACATCCATTAGATAGAGCTGCGCGATAATCGGTGCTGTCACTCATGTTCTTCTCGTTCTCAGCTGGAGGGTTTTTTGTCCAGGAGGTGTAGATTGGGTGCAGGAATATGGTATAAAAAATTTTGCACCAAATCTGCATCTCTTGGCCGAAAAAAAACAAAACACAAAAACTGTTTTGGCACCGCAATATTTCTGTACCCAATCTACACCTCCTGGCAAATAAATCACATCATTATCGCATCAATACGGCATGGTGGCTTTTTGCCAATATGCAACCAAATAATCAACATGCGCATGTACGGTGCCGGATTACTGTGTTCAATGGTGCCGTGTAATCCGGCAGCATTGAACTCAGTAATCTGGTTCTTTGGTGCCAGATTATTCAATTTAATGGTGCTGGGTTACCAGATTAGCCGACACTATTGAACTCAGTAATTCAGTACCATTGACCTTAATCATCTGGTTCAATGTTGCACGAATAATGAATTACTGAGTTCAGTGGTGATGGATTACCGGTTTATCCGGCACCATTGAACTCAGTAATCTGGCACTATTGAATCTGGTTCAGGGGTGCCGGATTAACGAATTAATGAGTTCAGTGGTGCCGGATAATCCGGTTACCCAGCACCATTGAAATGAATAATCCAGCACCATGAATAATCCAGGAATCCGGCACCATTGAACTCAATCATCTGGTTCAATTGTGCCAGATTAACGGATTACTGAGTTCAATGCTGCTGAATAATTCGATAACCCTCACCATTGTGATGAATAATACAGTAATCCGGCACCGTTGACCTCAATCATCTGGTTCAATGTTGCAGGATTAACTGATTACTGAGTTAGGTGGTGCTGAGTTACCGATTTATCCGGCACCATGGAACTCAGAAATCTAGCACCATTGAATTTAATCATCTGGTTCAATGGTGCCAGATTATGGATTATGGAGTTCAATGGTGCCGAGTAGTTCGGTAACCCAGCACCATTAAGATGAAGAATCTAGCACCATTGAACGTAATCATCTAATTCAATGGTGCCGGATTAATGGATTACTGAGTTCAGTGGTACTGGGTAATCCGAACCTGCAGGGGTGTTTATGGGGGTAAATAGGAGAAAAAGGGTGTTTTTGGTTCTTCAATTAAACGAAAGCCAATTGACTTAACTCCTTAACAACCGCAATACATTTTACAGGGGTGGTTCACTACTCTGCAGTAGTGACCACATTCTGTAAATGTGATAGGGGGGCTTTTTGGAAATACCTTGTGTTGCTAATGCATCCTCTGAGCAGCGCTATCACGGTCCACTCTTCCCCATCACGTGACCCCACCCGGGGTCCGTGACCTCTGGGATCCGATGATGTCACGTCAACTTCCACCACGGCCGGCCCCAGTCTTCCTGAGTGACTGGGCTCTGGGAGGCGTTTCACCGCTCGTCACAGCCCAGCATCACAGCCCAGCATCACAGCCCAGCATCACAGCCCAGCAGCACAGCCCAGCATCATAGCCCAGCAGCACAGCACAGCATCACAGCACAGCACAGCATCACAGCACAGCATCACAGCCCAGCAGCACAGCCCAGCATCACAGCACAGCATCACAGCCCAGCATCACAGCACAGCATCACAGCACAGCATCACAGCCCAGCAGCACAGCCCAGCATCACAGCACAGCATCACAGCCCAGCATCACAGCACAGCATCACAGCCCAGCATCACAGCACAGCATCACAGCACAGCAGCACAGCCCAGCAGCACAGCCCAGCATCACAGCACAGCATCACAGCACAGCATCACAGCCCAGCATCACAGCCCAACAGCACAGCCCAGCATCACAGCCCAGCATCACAGCACAGCATAGCATCACAGCCCAGCAGCACAGCCCAGCATCACAGCCCAGCATCACAGCCCAGCATCACAGCCCAGCATCACAGCCCAGCAGCACAGCACAGCATCACAGCACAGCAGCACAGCCCAGCATCACAGCCCAGCATCACAGCCCAGCAGCACAGCACAGCATCACAGCCCAGCAGCACAGCCCAGCAGCACAGCACAGCATCACAGCACAGCATCACAGCACAGCATCACAGCACAGCATCACAGCACAGCATCTTGCGTGTTCTCGCCTTCACTGCAGAGCGCCGCAGTAAAATAGGTAAATTAGTGAAAGAGGGAATATGTGGGCGAGTGTTTTTTCAAATAAAACATTTTTTGTTGTCTTTATTTTTTTTTATTACTGACTGGGTTTGTATTGTCAGGTATCTGATAGACACTTGACATTACTAACCCTGGGGCTTGATGCTTGCTAACATTTCACAGCAGGCATCAACCCCTTATTACCCCATTTGCCAGCACAGCAGGGCAACGGGATGAGCCGAGTTGAAGTGCCAGGATTGGCGCATCTAATGTATGCACCACTTCTGGACGGCTGTGCCCTGCTATTTTTAGGCTGGGAAGGGCCAAATAAACATGGTCCTTCCCACCCTGAGAATACCAGACCACAGCTGTCAGCTCACCTTGACTGGTGATCCAATTTGGGGGAGGGACCTCAACGTTTTTTTTTTTAATAATATATTTATTTAGAAATTATTAAATAAACAAAACAGCGTGGGATCCCTCTATATTGGGTCACCAGCCAAGGTGAAGCTGACAGCTGCGGTCTACAGGCGGCTTTAGCCTAGCTGGCTAGCAAATATAGGGGAGCGGGCCAGCGCTGAGGAGGGGAGGGCCAGCACTGCGGAGAAGAGAGAGGGGTTTATTTTCTCTCTTCCGTAGCCGGCTATTGCCATTCTCGCCCTGCACTCGCGGTACACCGGGTGTACTGCGTGTGCAGTGCGATTTTTCTCTCGCCCCATAGACTTGAATGGGTGCGAGAGAAAGAGGATCGCATTACACCCAGAGCATGCTGCGACTGTTTTTTCGGTCCTATTAGGGCTGAGAAAATAATCGCTCATGGGTGCTGACACATAGGCTAATATTCGTCCGAGTGGAATACGATGTTTTATCGCACTCCACTCGCTCCGATTTTCATGCCGTGTGTCTTAGGCCTAAAATCCGCTAGCACTCGTCCAACTAATACGGTGGCTGAGCCCTTACATCCAATATTGCAGTGTCTCAGCAATTTCAAGTTGGTGACAACAAAAGTACAAATGTAAATGAGGCCTAATTTAAAGATTGTATCTCATCAATATCTATGTCCACTTTCATTGTTTTAGCTATGAAGACAAAAATAAGAAGAGGAGGAATGGCCCCTACCAGAGAGCCAGAGAGCAGCAACCGAGAGGTAAGCAATCAACATACGAAGTCATGTATTTGTGAAGAATAGTTAGACTCGCTGTCTGTGACCATGTGCATGTTATTATTATTACATTAATCCTATGGCACTTTACATGTGAAAAAGGCGCATACATAGACAAGAACAATAATCATCAACATTTCATGGCACGGACACGTACGGGAGAAGAGAGGACCCTGCCCGCGAGGGCTCACAGTCTACAGGAGGAGAGAGGACCCTGCCCGAGAGGGCTCACAGTCTACAGGAGAAGAGAGGACCTTGCCCGCGAGGGCTCACAGTCTACAGGAGGAGAGAGGACCCTGCCCGAGAGGGCTCACAGTCTACAGGAGAAGAGAGGACCTTGCCCGCGAGGGCTCACAGTCTACAGGAGGAGAGAGGACCCTGCCCGAGAGGGCTCACAGTCTACAGGAGGAGAGAGGACCCTGCCCGCGAGGGCTCACAGTCTACAGGAGGAGAGAGGACCCTGCCCGCGAGGGCTCACAGTCTACAGGAGGAGAGAGGATCCTGCCCGCGAGGGCTCACAGTCTACAGGAGGAGAGAGGACCCTGCCCGAGAGGGCTCACAGTCTACAGGAGAAGAGAGGACCTTGCCCGCGAGGGCTCACAGTCTACAGGAGGAGAGAGAACCCTGCCCGAGAGGGCTCACAGTCTACAGGAGGAGAGAGGACCCTGCCCGAGAGGGCTCACAGTCTACAGGAGGAGAGAGGACCCTGCCCGTGAGGGCTCACAGTCTACAGGAGGAGAGAGGACCCTGCCCGCGAAGGCTCACAGTCTACAGGAGGAGAGAGGACCCTGCCCGCGAGGGCTCTCAGTCTACAGGAGGAGAGACGACCCTGCCCGCGAGGGCTCACAGTCTACAGGAGGAGAGAGGACCCTGCCCGAGAGGGCTCACAGTCTACAGGAGGAGAGAGGACCCTGCTGAAGAGAAGACTGCAAAGGTAAGGTTACAATCAACTATTTACATAATAGGATTGGTTGGGACTTTGGAAAAAAAAATGGGTTTAGGGCTACAGTTTGAGCACTCGGCCTGTAAAAGGTTCGCCATGACTGCTATAGGGCACTGTGCCTCTGTATTTTGGAGGACACTAAGTTCTATAAAAAGTTACCAACTAACCCTATAGCCAAACATAAGGATGAATTAGACCACATTCTGCAAACGGCATTTATGCGTGATTTGATCAGCAACAAGGAGTTGGAGTTTATGAAGGTGGAATTTCCACAAACTCCAACTTTCTATAGTGTCCCCAAGGGTCTTGATGTTCTAAAAGGGTGCCCAATTGTATTGGGGATAGGTATCCTTATGGAAAGGATTGGCAACTACGAGTACAGGGAGTACGTGTTTCACGGCTTCGTCAGCTCCTTACTATCTTACGTGAGGCATACTATGGACATCTTGAAGAAGCTGGAGGGGTTGGAGCCACCACCGCATACCTTGCTGGCGAGCTTGAATGTGGAAGCCCTCTACTGCTCTATCCCTCACGATAAAGGATGCGAAGCTGTGGGACATTTTCTTGACACCAGGGGCACCCAATATAGAGAACACAACGATTTCATCATTGAACTCTTGTGATTTATCCTTACTAGGAATGTGTTCATGTTCGATAGCCAGCTATACCATCAGCAGCTTGGCACCGCTATGGGCAGCCCCTGTGGAGCCATGTTTGCTAACCTCTATACCTTAGATAGTGGGAGGATTGTATAGTGTTCACTGATGAGACGAATCAATATACCTCGTCCATGCTACTGTGAGCGAGGTATATTGATGACATCTTCATCATGTGGATGGGTACGGAGCACAGTTTTAAGGAATTTGTTTGATCGACTGAATGGCAACACTATCGGGCTTTTTTTCACCTGTGAAATACAGAAGGACAGTCTAAATTTCCTAGACATCACTATAGTGAAATCACAGAGTGGCAGCCTGCAGACCACCCCTTACCCCTGCCATCAATGGGGTTCTCACCTGGCAGAGTCACCATCCGTAGCCCCTCCGCAGAGGCATCCCAAAGGTGCAGTATTTGTGTCTGCGGAGGAATTGTTTGGACATTGGCGACTACATCACCAAATCCAAGGATTTATGTGACCGATTTATACAGAGGGGCTACCCCAAAAGGATACTTGGCAATGCCTACCACCATGCATTGGCACTGGATAGGAATACGGTATTGGCCCCACGCTCCATTGATGACAACACAGAGCGTATGCACTTGGTGGACACCTATGATAATCACCACAGAGAGGTCCAGCATATCCTACAGGAGCTCTGGGACATCCTAAGAGTAGAAACCGATTTAGCTCCCTTTCTATCCGAACGTCCAGTGATCACGTACAGATGAGGCAGAAACCTGAGGGACAGGCTCACCACAGCCATTTTGCTGAGTACAGCAAGACTACCACTCAGCTGGATCAAGGACTCATGGGTACTTTAAATGTGGAGCCTGCAAGGCATGCAAATGTATCCTCAAGAGTAAAACATTTACTATTAATAGTGCGGTGACGGGCAAAATTTACCAAAACTGTGAACTAGCCACCTGTCGCACCAAAGGGGTAGTTAAAATGGCCACCTGTCCCAAAAACTATGTGGGCAAGATCAAGTGTGCGTTCCGCAGGAGGGTCCTCGATTATGTGGGCTATATCAGGAGACAGGAGGATACCACCCTTTCCAGGCACATGATGGAGGCACATCCAAGGAACCCCTTTGGCTTTTCCATTGAGGTACTGGAGGTTATCCAGATACCTCCCATGGGTGGCGATTGAAATAGTCCTTAAGGCCCCATTACACGCAACGACATATTTAACGATATGTCGTTGGGGTCACGGAATTTGTGACGCACATCCGGCTTCGTTAGCGACGTCGTTGCGTGTAACAGCTCCGAGCGACTGTTAACGATCAAAAATTACATCCAATGTTGCCATTCGGCCCTGTCCTATAGCCGTTACCTTACATTATCTGCTGTAGTTATTACTGCTATAATGTAACCTGCTGGGGATGATCCTTATAGCCTTACGTAGTCCTAGGTCATAATTCTGGGAACCTGCCATTTTTTTCTCCTATGAGTCATCACTCTCCATTATCGTTATAACACATGCCACTTGCCGTGCCCTTGAATAACTTCCCCCCCAATCATCACCCATGCCGGTATCCACCAGGCATTGGGGTAAGAGATCGCCTTTGTTTCCCTAGCATACATTGCAATAGTCAGCGAGATATATATATACCCTGATACATAGGGATACGTGTCTCTTCATCTACAGAGGGTACCAATATGGAATCATTTATGTTGATCCACATTAACCCTGTGGAAGAAATATTCAGAAGTATATACTTCTCATAATAGGCGTTTTCATCAATATATATACCTTACATATGAGAGGTCGGGAGAACACCCACCCACTGTGTATGAGAGGTCGGGAGAACACCCACCCACTGTGTATGAGAGGTCGGGAGAACACCCACCCACTGTGTATGAGAGGTCGGTCGGGAGAACACCCACCCACTGTGTATGAGAGGTCGGGAGAACACCCACCCACTGTGTATGAGAGGTCGGGAGAACACCCACCCACTGTGTATGAGAGGTCGGGAGAACACCCACCCACTGTGTATGAGAGGTCGGGAGAACACCCACCCACTGTGTATGAGAGGTCGGGAGAACACCCACCCACTGTGTATGAGAGGTCGGGAGACCACCTACCCACTGTGTATGATAGGTCGGGAGAACACCCACCCACTGTGTATGAGAGGTCGAGAGAACACCCACCCACTGTGTATGAGAGGTCGGGAGAACACCCACCCACTGTGTATGAGAGGTCGGGAGAACACCCACCCACTGTGTATGAGAGGTCGGGAGAACACCCACCTACTGTGTATGAGAGGTCGGGAGAACACCCACCCACTGTGTATGAGAGGTCGGGAGAACACCCACCCACTGTGTATGAGAGGTCGAGAGAACACCCACCCACTGTGTATGAGAGGTCGGGAGAACACCCACCCACTGTGTATGAGAGGTCGGGAGAACACCCACCCACTGTGTATGAGAGGTCGGGAGAACACCCACCTACTGTGTATGAGAGGTCGGGAGAACACCCACCCACTGTGTATGAGAGGTCGGGAGAACACCCACCCACTGTGTATGAGAGGTCGGGAGAACACCCACCCACTGTGTATGAGAGGTCGGGAGAACACCCACCCACTGTGTATTAGAGGTCGGGAGAACACCCACCCACTGTGTATGAGAGGTCGGGAGAACACCCACCCACTGTGTATGAGAGGTCGGGAGAACACCCACCCACTGTGTATGAGAGGTCGGGAGAACACCCACCCACTGTGTATGAGAGGTCGGGAGAACACCCACCCACTGTGTATGAGAGGTTGGGAGAACACCCACCCACTGTGTATGAGAGGTCGGGAGAACACCCACCCACTGTGTATGAGAGGTCGGGAGAACACCCACCCACTGTGTATGAGAGGTCGGGAGAACACCCACCCACTGTGTATGAGAGGTCGGAAGACCACCCACCCACTGTGTGTGAGAGGTCGGGAGAACACCCACCCACTGTGTATGAGAGGTCGGGAGAACACCCACCCACTGTGTATGAGAGGTCGGGAGAACACCCACCCACTGTGTATGAGAGGTCGGGAGAACACCCACCCACTGTGTATGAGAGGTCGGGAGAACACCCACCCACTGTGTATGAGAGGTCGGGAGAACACCCACCCACTGTGTATGAGAGGTCGGGAGAACACCCACCCACTGTGTATGAGAGGTCAGGAGAACACCCACCCACTGTGTATGAGAGGTCGGGAGAACACCCACCCACTGTGTATGAGAGGTCGGGAGAACACCCACCCACTGTGTATGAGAGGTCGGGAGAACACCCACCCACTGTGTATGAGAGGTCGGGAGAACACCCACCCACTGTGTATGAGAGGTCGGGAGAACACCCACTCACTGTGTATGAGAGGTCGGGAGAACACCCACCTACTGTGTATGAGAGGTCGGGAGAACACCCACCCACTGTGTATGAGAGGTCGGGAGAACACCCACCCACTGTATATGAGAGGTCGGGAGACCACCCACCCACTGTGTATGAGAGGTCGGGAGACCACCCACTGTAGCCAGCGGTCATTTATATTGCTGCCTGGAGTCTATTTATTCATCATAATAAATACGGTGAATATTACTATAGATATTTACCAATTAATACAAAGCCTTGATCGCCATTAGAGCGGCCATCTTTGTCGGAAGACGTTCACATCTCTTCATATTGCAGAGATTCTGATGCCTTTCTTTCTTCGGCGCTCCATTGGGAGACCCAGCGATTGGGTGTATAGCTACTGCCTCCGGAGGCCACACAAAGCATTACACTAAAAAGTGTAAGGCCCCTCCCCTTCTGGCTATACACCCCCCGTGGGATCACGGGCTGCTCAGTTTTCAAGCTTTGTGCGAAGGAGGTCAGACATCCACGCATAGCTCCACTGTTTAGTCAGCAGTAGCTGCTGACTATATCGGATGGAAGAAAAGAGGGCCCATACTAAAGGGCCCCCAGCATGCTCCCTTCTCACCCCACTCTTGTTGGCGGTGTTGTTAAGGTTGAGGTACCCATTGCGGGTACGGAGGCTGGAGCCCACATGCTGTTTTCCTTCCCCATCCCCCTGAGGGCTCTGGTGAAGTGGGATCTTACCGGCCTCCAGGCTCTGAGGCCGGGCTCCATCCACAGACCCGGAGATCCTGCTGGATACGGAGCTGGGTACCGTCAGGGACAAGGCCCTGCAACATTCAGGTACTCTGTGTCCCCGTACAGACAGGCACAGACACACTCCAGCGTTGCTGGGTGTTCTAGTGCGCCGGGGACAGTAGCGCTGCGCGCTTGGGTTATACTCACTGCAGCTTAGCTGAGTGAGTTTATGTGTGGGGAACTACCGCGCCGGCCGCCCCCGGAGACTGCGGCGCGGCTGAGACTTGTAGTGCGCCGGGGACTTCGCGCCGACCGTGCCTTTACGACGGCAGCGCTGATAAATCTAGTCCCCGGCTTCTGCGGCCTAGTTACGTTTCGTTCCCGCCCCCAGCCCTGTCAGTCAGGGAAGGGGAGAGACGCTGTACAATAGTCAGCGCCGAGGGCTGGAGTCTTATTTACATACTCCAGCCCTCTCACTGGGCACAGTGGGACGCCAGTTTCCCGCTCGTTGTCTGCACACGCCCACGGCCCGCCCCTCTTCACAGGACGCCGGCAGCCATTCCTGCACGCAGTCTGAGCTGGAGAACGGACATAGCCCTGGGAGACCCAGACAGGGGATTCTGGCGACCACACACCCGCTGTTAAGCGGGCGGTAAGCAGCACCTAGGTGCTGACCCCACTAGTGCCACAGTGTTGTTTTGTGTACTTTTGTCTGTACCTATATATTGCACTGTACGGTCGCTTCTTGGCTTATACCCCTATATTGCTCTGAGGAGACAACAGCATGTCATCCGCAAAAAGCAAGGGTGCCAAGGCACAGGCTTTATATGCTGCCTGTACCGCATGTGGGGCTGATCTACCGGCAGGTTCCACTGACCCCCATTGTGTGCAATGTTCGGTCCCTGTGCCACTTCGTCAGCCGGAGTCTATGCTAGTAGTGGCCCAGGCAGAGACGCCTGTGAACCCTGCCCCGGTGACGGGGACAGAGTTTGCAGTTTTTGCTGATAAGATGTCTGTGACTATGACAAAAATTCTAGAAACTTTGCAGTCCAGGCCGGTCACTCAGACCATGGGCACTGTTGATTCAATGTTCCCCGGTCCCCCTCAGTTGGAACTAATTCGTGCTCCAAGGGGGTCCCAGGCATCACAGGCTGAAGGCTCTGACTCGGACGACAGTCCCAGGCAGCCTAAGCGAGCTCGCTGGGAGAGACCCTCGGCGTCATCACGCTGGTCAGGGTCTCAGCGAGAGGATTCTCTGTATGATGAGACAGAGCTAGGTGATCAGGAGTCTAATCCTGAGACCGCTCTCAACCTGGATACCCCTGATGGTGACGCCATGGTGAATGATCTTATAGCGGCCATCAATAGACTGCTGGATATTTCTCCTCCAGCGGAGGAGGCAGCAGCACAGCAGGAGAAATTCCATTTCAGGTATCCCAAGCGTAAATTGAGTACTTTTCTGGACCACTCTGACTTCAGAGAAGCAGTCCAGAAACACCATGCTTATCCAGATAAGCGTTTCTCCAAACGTCTTAAGGATACACGTTATCCCTTTCCCCCTGACGTGGTCAAACGCTGGACCCAGTGTCCAAAGGTGGACCCCCCAATCTCCAGGCTTGCGGCTAGATCCATAGTTGCAGTGGAAGATGGGGCTTCACTTAAAGATGCCAATGACAGGCAGATGGACCTTTGGTTGAAATCTGTCTATGAAGCTATCGGCGCGTCGTTTGCTCCAGCATTCGCAGCCGTGTGGGCACTCCAAGCTATTTCAGCTGGTCTGGCGCAGGTGGACTCTGTCATACGTCCATCAGTGCCGCAAGTGGCGTCCTTGACCTCGCAAATGTCTGCGTTTGCGACTTACGCTATCAATGCGGTCTTGGACTCTACCAGCCGTACGTCAATAGCGTCCGCCAACTCTGTGGTTTTACGCAGAGCCTTGTGGTTAAAGGAATGTAAAGCAGATTCTGCTTCCAAAAAATGCTTAACCAGTTTGCCATTATCTCAAGACAGACTGTTTGGTGAGCAATTGGCTGAAATCATTAAACAGTCCAAGGGTAAGGACTCTTCCTTACCTCAGCCCAGATCAAGCAAACCTCAACAGTGGAGGGGACAGTCGAGGTTTCGGTCCTTTCGAGGCTCGGGCAGGGCCCAATTCTCCTCGTCCAAAAGGACTCAGAAGGAGCAGAGGAGCTCAGATTCCTGGCGGGCTCACTCACGCCCAAAGAAAGCAGCCGGAGGAACCGCTTCCAAGCCGGCTGCCTCATGACTTTCGGCCTCCTCTCTCCGCATCCTCGGTCGGTGGCAGGCTCTCCCGCTTTTGCGACATTTGGCTGCCACAGGTCAAAGACCGGTGGGTAACAGACATTTTGTCTCACGGGTACCGGATAGAGTTCAGTTCTCGTCCTCCGCCTCGGTTCTTCAGAACTTCCCCACATCCCGACCGAGCCGATGCTCTTCTGCAGGCGGTGTGCTCTCTAAGGGCAGAAGGAGTGGTGATCCCTGTTCCTCTTCAGGAACGAGGTCAAGGTTTTTACTCCAATCTGTTTGTGGTGCCAAAAAAGGACGGCTCTTTCCGTCCTGTTCTGGACCTAAAACTGCTCAACAAGCACGTGAAAACCAGGCGGTTCCGGATGGAATCTCTCCGCTCCGTCATTGCCTCGATGTCTCAAGGAGATTTCCTAGCATCAATAGACATCAAAGATGCTTATCTCCACGTGCCGATTGCTCCAGAGCACCAGCGTTTTCTACGCTTCGTTATAGGAGACGAACACCTTCAGTTCGTAGCCCTGCCATTTGGTCTGGCGACAGCCCCACGGGTTTTCACCAAGGTCATGGCAGCAGTGGTAGCAGTCTTGCACTCTCAGGGACACTCGGTGATCCCTTACTTGGACGATCTACTTGTCAAGGCACCCTCTCAAGAGGCATGCCAACACAGCCTGAACGTTGCGCTGGAGACTCTCCAGACTTTCGGGTGGATCATCAACTTTTCAAAGTCAAATCTGTCACCGACCCAATCACTAACATATCTTGGCATGGAGTTTCATACTCTCTCAGCGATAGTGAAGCTTCCGATGGACAAGCAGCGTTCACTACAGACAGGGGTGCACTCTCTCCTTCAAGGCCAGTCGCACCCCTTAAGACGCCTCATGCACTTCCTGGGGAAGATGGTGGCAGCAATGGAGGCAGTCCCGTTTGCGCAGTTTCATCTGCGCCCACTTCAATGGGACATTCTCCGCCAATGGGACGGGAAGTCGACGTCCTTAGACAGAAAAGTCTCCCTTTCCCAGACGGCCAAGGACTCTCTTCAATGGTGGCTTCTTCCCACCTCATTATCACAAGGAAGGTCCTTCCTACCCCCATCCTGGGCGGTGGTAACGACAGACGCGAGTCTGTCAGGGTGGGGAGCAGTTTTTCTCCACCACAGGGCTCAGGGTACGTGGACTCAGCAGGAGTCCACCCTTCAGATCAATGTTCTGGAAATCAGGGCAGTGTATCTTGCCCTACAAGCCTTCCAGCAGTGGCTGGAAGGAAAGCAGATCCGAATTCAGTCGGACAACTCCACAGCGGTGGCATACATCAACCACCAAGGCGGGACACGCAGTCGGCAAGCCTTCCAGGAAGTCCGGCGGATTCTGATGTGGGTGGAAGCCACGGCCTCCACCATATCCGCAGTTCACATCCCCGGCGTCGAAAACTGGGAAGCAGACTTCCTCAGTCGCCAGGGTATGGACGCAGGGGAATGGTCCCTTCACCCGGACGTGTTTCAGGAAATCTGTCGCCGCTGGGGAAGGCCGGACGTCGACCTAATGGCGTCCCGGCACAACAACAAGGTCCCAACTTTCATGGCACGGTCTCGCGATCACAGAGCTCTGGCGGCAGACGCCTTAGTGCAAGATTGGTCGCAGTTCCAGCTGCCCTATGTGTTTCCCCCTCTGGCACTCTTGCCCAGAGTGCTACGCAAGATCAGGTCCGATTGCCGCCGCGTCTTACTCGTCGCCCCAGACTGGCCGAGGAGGTCGTGGCATCCGGATCTGTGGCATCTCACGGTCGGCCAACCGTGGGCGCTACCAGACCGGCCAGACTTACTGTCACAAGGGCCGTTTTTCCATCTGAATTCTACGGCCCTGAACCTGACTGTGTGGCCATTGAGTCCTGGATACTAGCATCTTCAGGATTATCTCAAGGGGTCGTGGCCACCATGAGACAGGCTAGGAAGCCCACGTCTGCTAAGATCTATCACAGAACGTGGAAGATTTTCTTATCCTGGTGCTCGGCACAGGGAGTGTCCCCCTGGCCATTTGCATTGCCTACTTTTCTTTCCTTCCTGCAATCTGGTTTGGAAAAAGGCTTATCGCTCGGCTCCCTTAAAGGGCAAGTCTCAGCGCTATCGGTATTTTTTCAAAAGCGTCTAGCACGACTTCCTCAGGTACGCACGTTCCTGCAGGGGGTTTGTCACATCGTCCCTCCGTACAAACGGCCGTTAGATCCATGGGATCTGAACAGGGTACTAGTTGCTCTCCAGAAGCCGCCCTTCGAGCCTCTGAGGGATGTTTCACTTTCTCGACTCTCACAGAAAGTGACCTTTCTGGTAGCGGTCACGTCTCTTCGGAGGGTATCCGAGCTGGCAGCGCTGTCATCCAAAGCTCCCTTCCTGGTTTTTCACCAGGACAAGGTAGTGCTGCGCCCGAGTCAGGAGTTTCTCCCTAAGGTGGTATCCTCTTTTCATCTCAATCAGGATATCTCCTTACCTTCCTTTTATCCTCATCCAGCTCATCGGTATGAAAAGGATTTGCATTTGTTGGATCTGGTGAGAGCACTCAGAATCTACATTTCCCGCACGGCGCCCCTGCGCCGCTCGGATGCACTCTTTGTCCTTGTCGCTGGTAAGCGCAAAGGATCGCAGGCTTCCAAATCCACCCTGGCTCGATGGATCAAGGAACCAATTCTTGAAGCCTACCGTTCTGCTGGGCTTCCGGTTCCATCAGGGCTGAAGGCCCATTCTACCAGAGCCGTGGGTGCGTCCTGGGCATTACGACACCAGGCTACGGCTCAACAGGTGTGCCAGGCAGCTACCTGGTCGAGTCTGCACACTTTCACCAAACATTATCAGGTGCATACCTACGCTTCGGCGGACGCCAGCCTAGGTAGAAGAGTCCTGCAGGCGGCGGTTGCCTCCTCGTAGGGGAGGGCTGTTTTGCAGCTCTAACTTGAGGTATTAATTTACCCGCCCAGGGACTGCTTTTGGACATCCCAATCGTCTGGGTCTCCCAATGGAGCGCCGAAGAAGAAGGGAATTTTGTTACTTACCGTAAATTCCTTTTCTTCTAGCTCCAATTGGGAGACCCAGCACCCGCCCTGTTTCCTTCGGGATTTTTGGTTTTTTCGGGTACACATGTTGTTCATGTTGAACGGTTTCAGTTCTCCGATGTTTCTTCGGATTGAATTTGTTTAAACCAGTTATTGGCTTTCCTCCTTCTTGCTTTAGCACTAAAACTGAGCAGCCCGTGATCCCACGGGGGGTGTATAGCCAGAAGGGGAGGGGCCTTACACTTTTTAGTGTAATGCTTTGTGTGGCCTCCGGAGGCAGTAGCTATACACCCAATCGCTGGGTCTCCCAATTGGAGCTAGAAGAAAAGGAATTTACGGTAAGTAACAAAATTCCCTTCTTTTGATTGCGATTTATATAGTAATTGACCCTAACCTCCATACTCAGCCTCTGTGCAGGGCTATTGAATATATGCACTAATCACAATAGGATGTGTGGCCACTGAATAAACTACATGGCCACCGCTTTGGCTTCATTATCCCTAGCACAGCGGCCGCCTCCATCTATATAATGTATCTGATAAAACGCTGCAAGTCTGTAACTGCTGGAACCTGATCCTGGTACTTACCTGGGTCTGGAGAACTGCTGATTGGCCCGTGCTGACCAATAGTGACATCAGTGGAAGCTGTGACTAGGGTTTTATCGTAGCCACATAAAGCATCCTGCCTCTGTCACGCTAAACAATGTGTCTGATTGGTGCACGCTCAGCCCAGCGGCCCAGAGGGGAGGGACGCACGTAACAGCCGCTCCATGCGGCCAGCCATTATGCCGGCATGTCATTGTCAAATACGTTCTATCTAAAACCAGTGTTCTTAAAATGAGAAGTTGCCAATTACCCCTGATGGGTCCGGGCAACTACAATGTACGGACGAAACGCGTAGGACAATAGCACTTCATATTAGAACACTGAGCAAAAGAGTTGCCCCAATGGGACTTCAACAAACTATGTTTTAGGTGGCCCCTTTATGATGCCCTTTTGGTCAGCCAGCCAGACGGGTTGTCATTACCTGGCGCCTATGCATCAGGCATGCCGGCATCTGCAGATTCCTTAGATCCTGCTGCTGACACGGCCGGCCTCAGCACGCACTGATCACTAGTATTGTCTAAAGGCCCTGTCACACACAGAGAGAAATCTTTGGCAGATCTGTGGTTGCAGTGAAATCATGGACATATTGTTCCATTTGTACACAGCCACAAACCTGGCACTGATTGTCCACATATTCACTGCAACCACAGATCTGCCGCAGATTTATCTCTGTGTGTGACAGGGCCTTAAGGCTAGTTTCACACTTGCGTTGGACGGGATCCGTAGCATTGCGTTGTGTGACGCATGCAATGGATGCGTTGCATATAGTGGCACAACGGATGCTACGGATCGTACAAAATAACGCAATCCGTTATAGGTTTTTTTCCTTGACTTTACACATCTGGGCATGCGCAGTTGTGTAAAGTCAGGTGCGTTAACGGAATCCGTCAAATGACGCATTCTAACGGAATCCGCCACCATAGGCGTCCATTATAAAAACAACAGACGCCAAACGGATTCCTGCAGGTTGCGTTTTTTGACACGCCGCCAAGCGCAGAAAAACGCTACATGCAGCGTTCCATCTGCCTGATGCAGCGTCAAAATAACGACGCTGCGTCGTCCAGCGGATGCAACGCAGACACTTGCGTTACAATGCGTCGTCCATATAAGTCTATGGAGAATAGCGCAGTGCGTTAACGGACTGCGCTATTCTCCATAGTGACGGAATGCGCTGAACGCAAGTGTGAAAGTAGCCTTACACTGATCGCAGAATGATATCCACAATCTCATGGGTGGCTCAGTGGTTAGCACTGCAGTCTTGCAGCTCTGGGGTCCTGGGTCCAACTCCCACCAAAGGCAACATCTGCAAGGAGTTTGTATGTTCTCCCCGTGTTTGTGTGGGTTTCCTCCGGGTACTCCAGTTTCCTCCCACACTCTAAAGACATACTGATAGGGAATTTAGATTGTGAGCCCCAATGGGGACAGTGTTGCCAGTGTGTGGACAGCGCTGTGGAATTAATTGCGCTATATAAATGAATAAATATTACTTTTATTAATCTGTCTCCACACCGATGTCAGCTACTAAAGCAACTGACTTGTATCCACAGTATATTGGCCGATAGCACCATCTAGCGGCCATCTAGTGATATTACAGTTGATTGTGTGATGTTTCAGTCTACTATCTAGGAATTTCAGTCCTTCGTAGTTGGAATTATAGGAGCAGACTGCTTTTCCTATTTTATTTCTAATAAGTGATATTTTACGGCACAGCTCCTATTCTTCTAGTTCGGAGTGCCTGAAAAGTAGTTTTCGACCACATGATGTTTTGGCGAACTCCGGAGAAATTGCACAAATTGTAAGATCCTTTAACTCTTGTTACACTAGTGATTTGAAACATTTAAGTTTAAAGCAACATTTTTGTGGTTAAAAATGTATTTTTTCATATTTATGGCTCCTTATTATAAAATTCTGTGAAGCACATGGGGTTCAAGATACTCATAAACATCTAGATAAATTCCTTGAAGGGTCTAGTTTCCAAAATGGGGTCACTTGTGGAGGGGCTTCACTGTTTTGGCAAGTCAGTTGCTCTCCAAAAAGTCGGCTCTGTGTCCACTATAGATTCCAGACAATTTTGCGTTTAAAAAGTCAAATGGCGTTCCTTCCTTTCAGAGCTCCGCTGTGCGCCCAAACAGTAGATTTCCACTAAATA
Organism: Anomaloglossus baeobatrachus; assembly: GCF_048569485.1. Lineage (NCBI taxonomy): Eukaryota > Metazoa > Chordata > Amphibia > Anura > Aromobatidae > Anomaloglossus > Anomaloglossus baeobatrachus. Next base: position 158,108,562 of record NC_134355.1, on the reverse strand, counting down.
TGGGGTATCAGCATACTCAGGAGAAATTGCACAACAAACTGTATCGTGCATTTTCTCTTGTTACCCTTGTGAAAATGCAAAATATGGGGCTAATGTAATATTTGTGGGAAAAAGTAACATTTTCATTTTTTTCCCTCTACACTGCTTTAGTTCCTGTGAAGCACCTAAAGCAGGAGTGGGGAACTTTTTTTCTGCCAAGGGCCATTTGGAAATTTCAATCAACCTTCGGGGGCTGCACAAAATTATCAATGTGAAAATGACCCAGGAATATTTGGTCAAACAATTAACTCACCCCCATTGTGGTGGTTGGAGCTGCTTCTCTTTCGCGCAGCTGTGATGTTCAGTGAGACTAATCATGTTACTTCCTCACAGCTGCTTTTCCAGGTTTGTCTCGGTGTGGAGCGCAGTCAACTCTTTGTGATAATAAGATTGGTAAATACTGTATATATAAATCACAGGAGACACCTACATCACTGGAGGGGCTGGGGGCATACACATCACAGGAGACGCTGGGGGCATACACATCACAGGAGACGCTGGGAGCATACACATCACAGGAGACGCTGGGAGCATACACATCACAGGAGACGCTGGGAGCATACACATCACAGGAGACGCTGGGAGCATACACATCACAGGAGACGCTGGGAGCATACACATCACAGGAGACGCTGGGAGCATACACATCACAGGAGACGCTGGGAGCATACACATCACAGGTGACGCTGGGAGCATACACATCACAGGAGACGCTGGGGCATACTTATCACAGGAGACGCTGGGGGCATACACATCACAAGAGACGCTGGGGGCATACACATCACAGGAGACGCTGGGGGCATACACATCACAGGAGACGCTGGGGGCATACACATCACAGGAGACGCTGGGGGCATACACATCACAGGAAACGCTAGGGGCATACACATCACATGAGGGCTGAGGGCATAGACATCACAGGAGGGGCTGGGGGCATACACATCGCAGGAGGTGCCTGGGGCATACACATCAGGAGGTTCCAGGGGCATACACATGACAGGAGGGGCTGAGGCACATACATCACAGGAGGGGCTGGGGCACAGAAATCACTGGGAGGCATAAACATGGCTGTGGGGCATGGACATCACTTGGTGGGCACAGACGGCACTGGGCAGCCACAGGCATCACTAGGCGGGGGCACAGACATCACTAGGGGGTACAGACATAATTGGGGGAGTGACTGGGGGGGCACGGACAGCACTTGCGAAGCACAGATGTCACCAGGGGGTACACAGCACTGGGGGTGGTACACAGCATTACAGGGAACACATCACTGGGGGGAGCAGGCACACAGCACTGGAGGGTGGGCACACATGCTGGAAGCGGTGAAGCTGCTGTGGGACGGAAGCGCAGAGCGCTAATCCCCCTCACAAAGTAAGTCCTGTGCTCCCTGGCACTGGCCAGCAAGAGAGCCCATTAGTACACGCATGTGGGGATTTAAAGGGCCGGCGGCCAGCAAGAATGCGGCGGCCTTCCGACCACTGCCGGCCCTGGGAATCTGCCCAGAGGCCACTCAAAAGATCATCATGGGCCAGAGGTTCCCTACCACTGACCTAAAGGGTCAATAAACAACTTGAATGTGATTTTAGGGGTGCAGTTTTTAGAATGGTGAAATTTTTCGGTATTTTCTGTCAAAAAGGCCTCTTAAATTCACTTTAAATGTGATGTGGTGCCTAAAGAAAAGAATAAAAAAAAAATATTTTTTTTTGTTTTAAATTTGTTGGAAAAAATAGAAATTGTAGATAAACTTTGAACTCTTCTAACTTCCTAAAAAACACAAAACATGATATTTCAGAAATAGTGGTGATGTAAAATAGACAATTGGCTCTGTCACTAAGTGGTGAAACAGACATGAAAATCGGGCAGCACGCAGAATAACGTGGCATCCGAGCGCTATCTCAATTTTATCCTCACACATCCAAAGACTTCCGATTGTCGAGTTTAATGCCTGACTCAGATCAAATATGAATGTGTCTCCATGTTTTGGGGCGGCCATGTGAACACCCCCATAAATGCTATGATCTCTATCTGTGAAGAGCGCGGGTACAGAACTCGTACCTGACAGACATCTGAATGGGGATGCATTGTCGATGTGAAAGGTTGTCTCTATCATTGCTTTAAAATGCTCTGAACTACACATACAGAAGGACCCTACACTAGACCATCAGACGTGTATAACACCGCTCCTGGAACACGTTACACTTAAATATAACTTGTAGAGCAGGTTACCCCTGTCGGTAGTTGGCAGAATGAACTTAATCAAAATGATATTACTTCCAAAGCTTAGTTATACACTACAACATAGTGCAGTATCAGTTACCAAGTCCTTCTTCTCTGCGCTGAACTCGCTTACTACTACTTTCATATGGGGGAGATCCAGACCCAAACTCCGGTTATCCATTTTACAGAGATCCAAGAGACTGGGAGGGATGGCTCTGCCGGAGGTCTTCCTGTACTATCTGGCGGGGCAGCTTAAAGCACTAGTGGCCTGGATGCCTGGTTGTCAACTGCCGAACTCCGAGAGTCACTTGGCACACGCGGCCGGGACTGACTGTTTGGTGGTTTTTTTGGAATCAGATGGACTGAGAATATCACGGCATCTACCCCTCCTCAAGCTGGCAAGATTGGTCTGGCGACAAGCTAAGAGAGTAGCACATTTTGAGGGAGTGGTGGCGGAGCTCCCACTATGGGGGAATAGCTACTTCCATACTCTGAGAGATCACCCCTCAGCACAATTTTGGGTCACTCACAATGTCATTACACCGGGTGATCTATATGCCCCGGGAACCACAACCTTCAAATCCTTTGACCAGATCCAAACTGAATATAATATCCCAAGGTCGCAATTTTTTAGATACCTGCAGATTCGCACAGCGATTCAGTCCCATATGCAGAAAATTGGAACAGGGAAACTGATATCAACACTCCCGATGATAGGTATCCTAAAATCACAGGGACCTCGGGGTTTAATCTCAGCCATATATACTTACCTGTTATCGGTGGGGTGGAGTCGGACCCCTTGCCAGCCCAGGATAGATGGAGATCTCTATACAGGGAGAGGAATGGGAAGAGATATTGGAATCTCCGACTGCGGTATCCCCTTCGGTTAATAATAAGTTGCTTCAATGTTACATTGTTCACCAGGCGCACCTTACTCCAACTCGATTATTTAGTATGTTCTCGCACATCGGAGTGCCCGAGCTGTCATCTCTCAGGGGCAAATTTCATACATATGATCTGGAGCTGTCCTAATATATCCTCGTATTGGAGGGGAGTGACATCCCTGCTATCATTGATTGTGTCAATTCCTGTTTCATGCGACCCATTGATATGCCTATTTGGGGTAATGGAGGAAGAGTCCTGGGATCATTATATGATAACATTCCTCAGAGGGGCATTTTTTTTGGCTAGAAAAGTAATAGCCTTGCAGTGGATGGGGGATTCGAGTCCAACTGTGCGCTCCTGGGTTAAATTAGTCAATGCAACTATAGTCTATGAGCGGGTGGTATACTACAACAGGGGGTGCCCGGAAAAATGTAACAAAATATGGGGTCTATGGAACTCTTCTCCAGATACACTTACAGAGGCTTAGAGGAATCTATGCGAATAGAGGTGGTTCCCGTTAGATGTTGGGAGATGGAAGCTATCCTACGGTATCTTGCGGTAAAGTGATGCAATGTAACTGTTGTTGTTCTTTCTTTTTCACCTTTTTATTCCCTTTTCTACCCTGTTTCTTAAAATATGGTCATGCTGATCTTTAGAGCTGTTCTTATGCTTAATATAAAACTGGATATATATACAAATGATAAGAAGAATGGATAATACTATTTTATCTTGAGTACAACAGATACTATGGACTGTAATATGATTCTTCAGTGTTGTGAACGTATAGCACTATCCATGTACTGAGCTATTTCTCACATTGTAAATGTCAGCTATACCATGTTTGAAACTGTTAATAAAACGAAGTTAAAAAAAAAATGCTCTGAACTAGAAATACTAAATACTCTGCATTGTTTTTATTCAACAGAGCCGGCCTAAGCCGTATTGGCTGCGAAACCAAGTGCAAGGGTAAGTCTTATTTACTCCTCGTAAAGATGTTCTCCATTACTAATTCAAGCCCTTTATAAATACTACTAGAAGGTGGCCCGATTGTAACGCATCGGGTATTCTAGAATTTATTGTGTAGTTAATGTATGATTTTTGTTATATACATAGATGTTGGTGTGTGTAGTTGCCAAGTGTTTGTGTAGGGCAGAGGTCTCAAACACGCGGCCCGCGGGCCGCATGCGGCCCCTGAGGCTGTTTGTTGCGGCCCGCAGACCCCGTGACAATCGCGGCTCTATGCTGAGGGTCGGCGCCAGCAGGACTTTACTGCACTTGAATCCATCTGCGGTGCCGCGCAAGGAGCTGTCAGTTCTATCCCAGTTGCTGCTGCTGTCTGCCAATCAGATGCAAGGAGGTGACGTCATACAGCGACGTCACTTCCTTGCATCTGATTGGCAGGCAGCAGCCATTGGTCCAGACACAGCTCCTCTGCGCTGCACCGCAAATGGATTCAAATGCAGTGAAGTTCCTGCCGGCGCCGACCCTCAGCACAGAGCCGCGATCGTCACGGGCCGCAACAAGCAGGTAAGGTACGTGCTCAAGATCAGGACCCGCTGCGTGCTGGACACAGCGCGTGCTGATCGGCGGGGCCGCAAGTCTACTCCTTAGGAGACCGCAGCTGCCCGTGCCTGCGATCAGGGGTTCGGGCCGCTGCGGTCTCCTCGCTGTGCTCTGCCTAGGAAGGACGCTTCCGACTCCGCAGCATAAATTCACATGCTGCGGCCTCTGGAAGCCACACCGCAGTTCCGTTTTCACTGCGGGCCGTACACGCACAGTGGGCATGGGGTTTTTAGAAATCCCATGCCCACTGTGCTTTTACCATACATAGCAGGGTTTTGGACGCAGCTGAAGCATGCTGCATCCAAAACTCTGCAAGTACTGATCGTGGGCACACAGGGAACGGAGGAAAGGTGAGGAGAATTTTTTTTTTTGTTTGCGTATTACTAAAGGATGGGCAGAATACTACAGGGATGGCCACAATACTACAAGGATGGGCAGAATATTACAGGGATGGCCACAATACTACAAGGATGGGCAGAATACTACAGGGATGGCCACAATACTACAAGGATGGGCAGAATACTACAGGGATGGCCACAATACTACAAGGATGGGCAGAATATTACAGGGATGGCCACAATACTACAAGGATGGGCAAAATACTACAGGGATGGCCACAATACTACAAGGGTGGGTAGAATACTACAGGGATGGCCACAATATTACAAGGGTGGGCAGAATACTACAGGGATGGCCACAATACTACAAGGGTGGGCAGAATACTACAGGGATGGCCACAATACTACAAGGATGGGCAGAATACTACAGGGATGGCCACAATACTACAAGGATGGGCAGAATATTACAGGGATGGCCACAATACTACAAGGGTGGGCAGAATACTACAGGGATGGCCACAATACTACAAGGGTGGGCAGAATACTACAGGGATGGCCACAATACTACAAGGATGGGCAGAATATTACAGGGATGGCCACAATACTACAAGGGTGGGCAGAATACTACAGGGATGGCCACAATACTACAGGGATGGGTTGAATACTACGGGGATGGCCACAATACTACGGGAATTGGCAGAATACTACAGAGCACAATACTACAAGGATGAGCACAATACTACAAGGATGGGCACAATATTACTGGGCACAATACTACAAGGATGGGCAGATACTACAAGGATTGGAACAATATTACAGGGCACAATACTACAGGGCACAAGGATGGGCACTATACTACTGGGCACATACTACAAGGATGGGCAGATACTACTGGGCACAATACCACAAGGATGAGCACCTTACTACAGGGCACACGGATGGGGACATTACTGCAGCATGGGCACATTACTACAAGATTTTGGCTAAGATTACTATATGATGCTGCTAATTGTAAAACAATTACAAGAAGGTGATAAAATGTAAAAAAAAAAAAATCCTAAAGCATGACATTTTTTTTTATTTACATTAAAAATGCTTTTCTGTACATAAACGTAACAAAAAAAGTGCACGTTTGTTATAATAAACAAGCGAAAAATGCTTACAAAAGTGATCCAAGATGTATAGAAAAAAAAACATGGATTCATTAAAAATGTTCACTTTGTCCTGCAAATAATGCGGCCCCCCCTCATTTTTTTTTTCTATATGCGGCCCATACACCCAGCTGAGTTTGAGACCCCTGGTGTAGGGGCTGTAAATGTTCTGGGTGTTGTCTGGGTGGTGGTGTGTGAGAGCGGTGTTGTTTGTGTGGAGCGCTGTGTGTATGTTGCGTTGTTTGTGGAGCGCTGTGTGTCTGCAGTGTTGTCTGTGTGTGGTGCTGTGTGTGTTGCGCGGTGGGTGTGGGTGTGGGGTGCGTGTGTGTGTTTTGGGGGAGGTATGTTTTGTGCAATGTGTGTGTGTTGCGCGGTATGTGCGTATATTTGTGTATGGTTTGTGTTTTGGGTGTTGTGTGTGTGCGGCGTTGTCTGTGTGTGTGGGTGTCTGTGTAGGGCGGTGTTTGTGGTTCCCAGTGTGTGTGTGTGTGGTGTGTTGTACAGTGCGCGTGTGGCAGTGTGTGTGTGTGTGTTTTGGGGGGAGGTGTGCACCCCCATCGTGCTCCATCCCCCATGCTGCGCTCCCCCATCGTGCTCCATCCCCCATGCTGCCCACCCCCCATCGTGCTCCATCCCCCATGCTGCGCACTCCCCATCGTGCTCCATCCCCCATGCTGCGCACCCCCCATCGTGCTCCATCCCCCATGCTGCGCACTCCCCATCGTGCTCCATCCCCCATGCTGCGCACCCCCCATCGTGCTCCATCCCCCATGCTGCGCACCCCCCATGCTGCGCACCCCCCATCGTGCTCCATCCCCCATGTTGCGCACCCCCCATCGTGCTCCATCCCCCTTGCTGCGCACCCCCCATTGTGCTCCATCCCCCATGCTGCGCACTCCCCATCGTGCTCCATCCCCCATGCTGCGCACTCCCCATCGTGCTCCATTCCCCATGCTGCGCACCCCCCATCGTGCTCCATCCTCCATACTGCGCACTCCCCATCGTCCTCCATCCCCCATGCTGCGCACTCCCCATCATGCTCCATCCCCCATGCTGCGCACTTCACATCGTGCTCCAACCCTCATGCTGCGCATCCCCCATCGCGCTCCATCCCCCATGCTGCGCACTCCCCGTCATGCTCCATCCCCCATGCTGCGCACTCCCCATCGTGCTCCATCACCCATGCTGCGCACTCCCCATCGTGCTCCATCCCCCATGCTGCGCACCCCCCATCGTGCTCCATCCTCCATGCTGCGCACTCCCCATCGAGCTCCATCCCCCATGCTGCGCACCCCCCATCGTTCTCCATCCCCCATACTGCGCACCCCCCATCGTGCTCCATCCCCCATGCTGCGCACTCCCCATCGTGCTCCATTCGCCATGCTGCGCACTCCCCATCGTGCTCCATCCCCCATGCTGCGCACTCCCCATCGTGCTCCATCCCCAGTGCGCACTCCCCATCGTGCTCCATCCCCCATGCTGCGCACCCCCCATCGTGCTCCATCCCCCCTGCTGCGCACCCCCCATCGTGCTGCACAGTCACACATCAGACAGTATACACGCACACATCTGATCGCATACACTCACACCCCACTTCTGCCTATGCCCTCCGGTGGGCGGTCCCAGCAGCTGTGCTGCACGCCGTGCTCCTCTGCCTTCTACCGACACGCACACATCCCATCGCATACACGCACACCCCCCATCGTGCTACATCCCCCATGCTGCGCATTCCCCATCGTGCTCCATCCCCCATGCTGCGCACCCGCCATCGTGCTCCATTCCCCATGCTGCGCACTCCCCATCGTGCTTCATCCCCCATGCTGCGCACCCCCATCGTGCTCCATCCCCCATGCTGCGCACTCCCCATCGTGCTCCATCCCCCATGCTGCGCACTCCCCATCGTGCTCCATCCCCCATGCTGTGCACTCCCCATCGTGCTCCATCCCCCATGCTGCGCACACCCCCATCGTGCTCCATCCCCCATGCTGCGCACCCCCCATCGTGCTCCATCCCCCATGCTGCGCACCCCCCCATCGTGCTCCATCCCTCATGCTGCGCTTCCCCCATCGCGCTCCATCCCCCATGCTGCGCACTCCCTGTCGTGCTCCATCCCCCCATGCTGCACACTCCCCATCGTGCTCCATCACCCATGCTGTGCACTCCCCATCGTGCTCCATCCCCCATGCTGCGCACTCCCCATCGTGCTCCATCCCCCATGCTGCGCACCCCCCCATCGTGCTCCATCCTCCATGCTGTGCGCTCCCCATCGAGCTCCATCCCCCATGCTGTGCACCCCCCATCGTTCTCCATCCCCCATGCTGCGCACCCCCCATCGTGCTCCATCCCCCATGCTGCGCACCCGCCATCGTGCTCCATCCCCCATGCTGCGCACTCCCCATCGTGCTCCATCCCCCATGCTGCGCACCCCCCATCGTGCTCCATCCCCCATGCTGCGCACTCCCCATCGTGCTCCATCCCCCATGCTGCGCACTCCCCATCGTGCTCCATCCCCCATGCTGCGCACGTCCCCATCGTGCTCCATCCCCCATGCTGCGCACTCCCCATCGTGCTCCATCCCCCATGCTGTGCACCCCCCATCGTGCTCCATCCCCCATGCTGCGCACCCCCCATCGTGCTCCATCCCTCATGCTGCGCTTCCCCCATCGCGCTCCATCCCCCATGCTGCGCACTCCCCGTCGTTCTCCATCCCCCATGCTGCACACTCCCCATCGTGCACCATCACCCATGCTGCGCACTCCCCATCGTGCTCCATCCCCCATGCTGCGCACTCCCCATCGTGCTCCATCCCCCATGCTGCGCACTCCCCGTCGTGCTCCATCCCCCATGCTGCACACTCCCCATCGTGCACCATCACCCATGCTGCGCACTCCCCATCGTGCTCCATCCCCTATGCTGCGCACTCCCCATCGAGCTGCATCCCCCCATGCTGCGCACCCCCCATTGTTCTCCATCCCCCATGCTGCGCACCCCCCATCGTGCTCCATCCCCCATGCTGCGCACTCCCCATCGTGCTCCATCCCCCATGCTGCGCACTCGCCATCGTGCTCCATCCCCCATGCTGTGCACTCCCCATCGTGCTCCATCCCCCATGCTGCGCACTCCCCATCGTGCTCCATCCCCAATGCGCACTCCCCATTGTGCTCCATCCCCCATGCTGCGCACCCCCCATCGTGCTCCATCCCCCATGCTGCGCACCCCCCATCGTGCTCCATCCCCCATGCTGCGCACCCCCCATCGTGCTCCATCCCTCATGCTGCGCTTCCCCCATCGCGCTCCATCCCCCATGCTGCGCACTCCCCGTCGTGCTCCATCCCCCATGCTGCACACTCCCCATCGTGCTCTATCACCCATGCTGCGCACTCCCCATCGTGCTCCATCCCCCATGCTGCGCACTCCCCATCGTGCTCCATCCCCCATGCTGCGCACCCCCCATCGTGCTCCATCCTCCATGCTGCGCACTCCCCATCGAGCTCCATCCCCCATGCTGCGCACCCCCCATCGTTCTCCATCCCCCATGCTGCGCACGCCCCCATCGTGCTCCATCCCCCAGGCTGCGCACCCCCCATCGTGCTCCATCCTCCATGCTGCGCACTCCCCATCGAGCTCCATCCCCCATGCTGCGCACCCCCCCATCGTTCTCCATCCCCCCATGCTGCGCACCCCCCATCGTGCTCCATCCCCCATGCTGCGCACTCCCCATCGTGCTCCATCCCCCATGCTGCGCACCTCCCCATCGTGCTCCATCCCCCATGCTGCGCACTCCCCATCGTGCTCCATCCCCCATGCTGCGCACTCCCCATCGTGCTCCATCCCCAATGCGCACTCCCCATCGTGCTCCATCCCCCATGCTGCGCACCCCCCATCGTGCTGCACAGTCACACATCAGACAGTATACACGCACACATCTGATCGCATACACTCACACCCCACTTCTGCCTATGACCTCCGGTGGGCGGTCCCAGCAGCTGTGCTGCACGCCGTACTCCTCTGCCTTCTACCGACACGCACACATCCGATCGCATACACGCACACGTCCGATCGCATACACGCACACATCCGGTCGCATACGCGCACACATCCGATCGCATTCACGCACACACCCGATCGCATACACGCACACACCCGATCGCATACACGCACACATCCGATCGCATACACGCACACACACGATCACATACACGTGTGCACACACACACATTGACGATATCGCACATACGCGCTCACACACTCACAACATCCGGAGATACCACATGCTTCCGGCCATGTGATCCTCCGGCAGGTCCTGGAAGGTTACTGCACGCACAGTATCGCCGCCGAAAAGCAAGGGATATCACTGGATGTTGTGAGTGTGTGTATGTGATCTGATGTGTGTGTGAGGTGGGGTGTGAGAGTGAGTGTGATCTGATGTGTGTGTGTGTGTCTGTTCTTATGTGTGTGCGTGTGTGTGTTCCGCCGCTGCAGGACCTTAATGCGCTCACCTGCTCCCGGTCGGGCTTCTGGTGAGTATGATCGGGGGTCTTCTTTCTTCTGTCTTCTCTCTTCTGCACAGCGTACCCCGCCCCCTGCACGCACGGGAGCCCACACCACCGTACGCCGGCAACCCCAGCAATGTGAGGGTATGAGTCGGCTGGGTTGCCGGCGTACGCTGGTGTGGGCTCCCGGGGGTACAGCACTCACCTGGGAGTCGGGGCTCCGTGTCGGTTCGGGGAATGCGTGCGAGGGGCGGGGCCAGGGCGAACGTGCAATGCGTGAGGGGGGCGGGGCGTGGCCGAGTTTCCAATGCGTGCAGGGGGCCGGGGCGAGAGGCCAATCCGTGTGGGGGGCGGAGCCTGGGTGAGTGGCCAATCCGTGCGGGGGGGCGGAGCCGAGGCGAGCGGCCAATTAGAAGCTTGTCGCGGCAACGACAGAATTTTGGAGCAAGACAGACAGACAGACAGAATAAGGCAATTATATATATAGATACGCCCCATTGTGATACAACACCATATATTCACCTTGCACCAAGTGAGCCCTACAGCCAATCAGCAGCTGCTATTGTTTGCAACTAGTGATGTGCGACCCCAGACTGTAAAAGTCCGGATCCACACGGGATACCTATTATCCGTGCACCGATCCCAGGTCTGGAGTTCTCAGGGAACTCTGGGTAAGTATCCAGATTCGGCCATCAAAATAATTAAAATAAAAATAAAGGTAAAAGAAAAAAAAAATAGGAATAAAGCAGGTGCTTTACAGTTACCAAGTCTTTGCGCAGCTGTAACATCACTTCATGGGCCGCTCATTACCCCCATGCATATGCACTGCTTCCCCGCCCACTGGCAGGCCCGCGTGTCTGAGTGGTTGCAGTCTGTGTGACAACGTGTCTGACTGATTAGAATCTTACATACTGTGTGCATCCGTTGTAATGGTGTAATAATAAATGGAAAAAAAATTGGCTTAGGGTCCTACCATATAATGATACGCAGCACAGATAAAGCATATTGCTGCAGCCCCCAGCCATGTGCTTATTGTGGTTGTATATCAAAAAAAGAGGGACCTCATGCAAGTGTGGCGCCCCAGGACCTGGTCGCCACAACAGCATTGCCCCTCCAAAGGGTTAATGCTGAGCCTGGAGGTAATTGGGGGAATCATTGGCCAGTAAGTTCAACATCCAACGCAGTTTCTCCCTCAGGCCAGCAGGGGGAGCTCTGAACCTGGAGTTCCAGGGAGCATTCCTTAAGTCTGACCTGAGGGAGGGGTTAGTGTTCAGTCTGTGAGGAGAGAGCAGAGAGAGCAGACGCAGAGTGTGCAGTCTGGTGAACTGGGGCTGGAGCTGGTTAGCTCAGTCCAGGGAGGCCAGAGCTGCAGAGAGGCAAAGAAGTAGACTTGGACATCGGAGTCTGTGGCCACCAGGGCCTAAAATATTCCCTGGTAGCTGAATCCGAAGGGCAGGAGAGCTGCAAGCACCTGGCCCATAAACAACCTGAAGGTACAGCTGCATCACCAGGGCCCGGTGTGGACTCCAGCAGAGAAGCACCAGAGAGGGCCTGCGCAGCCTACCACACAGGGAGAGGGACGTATCATCGGTCCCAGCAGCAAGAGGGCCATTGCTAATCCAGAGTGCAGGGTCCTATAACAGCAAAGAAAGAACAGGAGTAGGCCTCATACTCATCTGGCCAAAAAGATACCTCAGCCACTTCCAGGCCGGCCGGAGCCCTCTACCACCTGTAACGGTCTCCCAGGACTGGACTGTTCTCAAAGTAAAAGAGGAGAAGGTAAAGAGACTACTGTTTGTGACTGTTTCTTTCACTGCCTGTCGGCCCTGCACCGTATCATTCACACCAACATCACCATAGACACTTGCAAGCACCAACTGTTGCCCCAGGGCACCGCTCCACCTGTGGGGAGCAGTACCACC